>NW_027279443.1:0-117899 GCF_046629955.1 Centroberyx affinis
CCTACTTCTGGTTTCTTATTGAGTGGCACCTTAAGTATATATGGGTATATGTACATATCAAAAACAATAGCTGTAAAATTTACTCTGACAGTTTGATCAATATATCAGCCAATATTGTTGTTTCACAGATATATTGATATCTGTATTTGTTCCACTGATAACATCGGCACAAAAATTCACCACAGTTAATTTATGTTAAGTTATTTCACAATGTTTACATTTACTTTGAGAAGAACTTTTGGAGGAAAGAACAAATCCAAATAAAAACCTTGAGTAGGTAATTTTCTGCAGCAGTGGTCTTACCATTACGCAAAGGTAAACAGCTGGCCACGCTAAAGACAATAATATCAAATAATATATGCTTATTTTTCATTTCAAAATAAATGTATTAATTGAAAAACACTCCATCTCTTGTTACAATAAAAATGATTTCAATCTTGAGTCATGCAGCCCCCACTCAGTCAGGGTATAATGGAGTTTTTCCTCTTGACTTCTAGCACAATATTGCCACTTGACTTTAAGCTCATTTTCCTTCCCACTGCACTGTTGCTGTGAGAGAAGTCAAAAATGTTGAGGCAAGTGGCACAGACAAATAGAAAGAGAGGAAATAGAAGTTTTGTTTACAACTTTTTTCATCAAAGAATCAACTGCTGCTCCTTGCAGTATTACCACCGCCTCCTGCCTCCACAAGCTCTAGTGAAAGAAACGTTAGCGCCACTGCTGGCACCAACAGCAAAAATAATGGTGAGTGTGCTGCTGTACGAACCGATGCTCAGAAAATATTAGAAATGGTGATACTAATGAGGAAGATGACAAGGATGAACACCAATGACAAAACACGTGTGACACCATGTGACAGATCAGCTCCAGTGTTCTTGTCAGCGCACAATCCTTGCCATGGAACACCAGCCCTTGCATGCATACTTTGCTCAGCCCCAACTTGAAGGTAATGTATAGAAAAGATGGATTTAAAAAGGCTAGGGTTGGGATTCAGGAGGAACCATGCTTGTCTTTGCCTTGGGCCCCCAAATTACTAAGTCCGCCCCTGCTTTTCTTGGCCACAGAGAGGCATCTGACCCAAACATCCTGTATCGCTTGGGGTTTACTTGACACCCATGACTTAAACTAACCACATAAAATGTCTCTTGCACACAACTATCAGTGGCGTGGCACCGCTCATAAGAGAAAAACCTCTTGCACCTGTGATGAAACCTAAAATCTGGTCATACTCCTCTTTAAAGTGACTGCAGGTGCAAAGACAACAAAGACAACTGCAAATAAGACAGAAGAGGTGCACCATTCCTCCATCCTAGTGATAATACCTGAAAAGGCCTTTTCAGAATCAGAATCAGCTTCGTTGGCCAAGTATGTACTGTACACATACAAGGAATTTGACTCCGGTTTTTCATTGCTTTCAATGTACTTACACAGAATAAATATATAGCTAAAAACAAGGACAACAAGATGAACAGAGGTGAACCTAGACATTTAACTACTATGTACAAATATGCATATATATAAAAAAGTATATATATACATATATATAGATATATATAGATATATGTATGTGTGTGCGTGTGTGTGAATACATGTGTATATATATATATATATATACATGTAGATATATATATATATATATATATATATATATAATATAGATATATCTATATCTATATCTATATATATATATAAACAACAGTAGGGCAATTAGTGCAATGGTGCAGAGTGCAAAGATGCTGGAATAAATATGGAGTTGTTGGTGTAACAGGTTACATTATATACATGAGATATTACACACTGCATACATTATACACACATTATATACACAAATCAGATATTGTACAGATGATGATGATGGGGGGGGAGGAGCAGGACGAAATCCCTGGTCTGGGCCTTTTATTCCTGCCTTTTTTTTGGGGGGGGGGGGGAGCAGGACGAAATCCCTGGTCTGGGCCTTTTATTCCTGCCTTTTTTTTTGGGGGGGGGTGTATATACATGAGGTAGGTGTTACAGGTTTATTGCACAGGGATAGTTTCTGTCACTGTATGACTGATTTAAGTGATGGACTGTGAAGAAGAAAGGAAGAAACTGTTCTTGTTTCTGGTTGTTTTGGCGTACAGTGTTCTGTAGCGCCTACCAGAGGGGAGGAGTTGGAACAGGTTGTGTCCAGGGTGTGATGGGTCTGCAGTGATCTTTCCTGCCCGTGTCCTGACTCTGGAGATGTAAACTGTAAACTTTTACTGCGATTATGAGTAAGACGGTGACGCAATAGGGACTGTAAATCTGTAAATAGGCAGAGTACCATTGGCAGCACTAAAGTACCCATAATCATAGTACAGAATATCCTCAAAGTTATTATAGCCTTTATATGACAGTTGCCAACATGTGTCCTTTCTGGAAAGTGCTCTCCAAAGTCGATGAGATGGCACAGCAACCAATAAAGCACAGCTAGCTGTACAGCACTTTGTGGGAATTATTATAAGATTGCTTGGCTGAAACTACCTGCTATTCACAGCTACTCAATCTTCTCTAAAGGAGCTCAGTAGATGACCAAAAGATGTATTTCTGCACTAGATGCGGCAGACATGGTTTCCTACGTTGTTCTTCCCTTTTAAAGGGGAATTACATAAATTAATCGTAATTTATGACAGGAATTGCAACAACGTGGACAGTTCTCAAGAACAGCTTACTGTAGCCTCTAATTGACAGACATATAAACATAGAGTGAGTATGCTAGCAAATAGGATGTTCCTGTTCCAAATAATATGTTTGGCACACATATTTTTATATAATTGAGATGTTTTAATAGTATTCCTATAGTCATGGAGAAAACATGTTCTGCTGAAAATAAGTTGACTGACTTTTCTCATTGAATTTAGAGGAGAAGGAGGCAGGGTTTGTTTCTGTTCCCCAGTCAGTCTGTCACACACACACAGCTGCAATAGAGAGGGAAAGAGAGAGAGTATGGGCCGGAAAGTTTTAAGAGTTTTGAAAGCCAGAAATCTCAACAACTGGCAAAGTAATCGTTGAGTCATTGATATTGATCAACAACCATCAACCCCTGCAGAAATACCATGGTGATTTTGTGTGATGGGACAGTAAAAATCTTAATGGCCATTTAACTTGTAATTTTAACTTCTCAAAATCAACAATACATGAAGGAACCCTAAAGAGTAATGTCTGAAAAACGCTGATCATTGTTACTTTGTTTTTGCAGTGTGATTGTGCAACCCAAGAATTACTGCTGTGACTTTTATAGTGGAAAATACTCACAAACCTCTCTCAAAAAGAACAAGGGTTCAAACTGTCTCATCTTGGCAAAGACAATAAATATTCACCAGGTGTAACAAAAACTTTTTGGTAGCTGCAGAGGGGGGGCTTTGCCATGCTCGCTCACACAATCAAAGGAAACAAACAGGAGCTGCTGCTTTGCCTGTGGCTGGTGTTTGAGCGCAACATAAAAACGAAACCTTGGGAACAGAAAAGGCAGTGTTATACCTTCTTTCCCACACTGGGAGGTTTTCAGATGATTTGCATTGCTATGCAAACAAAGAACTTTATTCATTAGATTAAAATTCAGTAAGGTGGAAATGCATTAAACAGATTTTTTTTTTTTTTTTTATCAACATTAAAGTTGTAATATACATTCACTCATGCATGTTTAAGACAAAATTAGCAGTGCTTTGTTATGTTGTACTCTGACTGCTTACGATATAATCAACAAAAATGATCAGTGCCGTGTTATGAGGGTTTTGTCTGAGGCTTCTTCCATTTTTTTTCTCCCAGAGTCTCATTATTATGTAGCCTAAAGCGTACTTGGTACACCATGGACCATTCTACATCCTGCCAACTGGGCACTCAACTGTTCCAGACAGCTGCTCCACATTTAAGCATTGAGAATTAAGAGGAAACTACAGCGTCCTACAAAGACGTCAATAATATCTCAACGATGCCTATTCTCAACGCAATTTATGACAAGATGAACTTTTCACTCCCCCTCTTTTAAATCTGCTTGTCTGGCTGTGCTGTACATCCCAGGGAAATCTCCTTGTAGACGCCACACTGGGGCTAAGGGATCAGCTGCTTGGTTTTTTTTTTTTTTATGAATCAGGAAAGCTTCCTGAACTATCAACCGTGTATGAAGTGTGGAAGGGCCTCTCGGGAAGTACAAATCAGTTATGACTCATGAATGCTGTAGGTTTTGTCCCGTGTGGGCAGCACAGATGCAAGGAAAGGCCAAAAATAAATCATTGCTAGAGGGCTACATATATCAAACTCTATAGTTCATTCAAAATGTGTTTTGCCCGCTACATCTGTGTTATAAATGTGTGTTTGGACTTGGACAGCGAGGTGCAGTTTGAAAAATGTATTAAATTACTCCCCACTCAGACAAGTGGCAGTTGTTAAACTACACCATAATGGAATGTCTTATGTGAAGAATTCAGGGCAAAAACAAGGGCATGAAGGTTACCTCGTTTTGTATTTCCGAGATAGCGGGGTCAACCCGTTTTGAAAGCTGAATGTCGTTACCGAGATGGTGTCAGAATTTGCAAGCGGACACATTCAGCCTTGAGTATCATATTTCTTTTGGCGTGTCTGTAACTAAAATCCAAAGAGCTGAAAAACTGTCACACTCAACAGGTTAGAAACAAGATTGCTCTTTGTGCAGGCAAAGGTGTATCGAACCACCTTGGCCTTGAGAGTAAAGATCCGCTGTTCAGTCTGTGAATTCTACACTTAAGCACATTCCGCTTTATTAAAACGGACATCAGTGAGCTCTGTTCCCTGCCTGCCACTGACTAGTCTTTTTAATTTTCCTGTGAAACGAGTGTCTCCCACTGGAGTCTTTTAGCCTTTATCTTTGGAGGCATTAGAGCAGGGAGGGACTCCATGCATTGTAACTTCATGACCGGCAATAGTTGCTGATAAGAGATGTGGAGTTGCTCTGGAGGAAAATGCTTCTATTTCACTTCTGTAAAAAGATGTTGATGTTACACACTAGATATCCGGTTATCTTGAGGTTGTTGTCCACCTTAATATGCTAATTTGTTCTCTTGAACCAGTGGATGTTGAACAAAATACGAATGAATAATTCATGTCATTAGTGAATTTACTAAGAATTCATATATTCATGTACTGAATTATAGCCTCCTCTGGTCTGCCTTCTTTTAAAATCACTACAGCGCCAGACACAGTCATTTTGGAAATCTGATCATGAAATGCCAATTTGCAATCTTGAAATAAACAAGACAATTTAAATGTTAATACTGGAGATAAGAGAACGACTGCACACACTGGGTTGTTCTACATCTCAATCTAGCTTTATAATGATTTCATGAATTAAAATACGCCCGCTGTATATTTGTAGCTAAAACTTTGATCTTTTGAATGTGAGATCAATTATCGTTATATTTTATCATGTGCTGAGGAAGAGCAGTGTTTTCCTCATGGTTCTTGTAAGCTGAAGGCGGTGCTCAGGGATCCATTTAGTAGAACTGCTCAGCATTCCTATTTCGATGTTTGCTGTGATCGATTGGCACGCTTCTCTGGTGGATGCCATCCATTATCATAATAGCCAACCAAATCACTATTACAGAAAAATGACCATGCCCTTAACTACTTCAGGAAACAATAGCTTTCAATATGCTGCATTACTCATGTTAAATTAGTCCCATAAAGGTATTTAAACTAACCACTACTTTAAAGCCAGATTTGCCTCAAAGTCAAAATAAGGCAATAACATATGCATCAGTGGCTTTCACCACATTGTTAGCATGCAATTAAGACAGTTGCTGCGGTTTTAACGCTGCAGATACATAACCAGTAAACCAGATCCAAAAAAACAAAAAGGCCATTGTTCTGAGGCTTATGCTTCACCGTTGAATATGCTGATAGCACTGTAAAGTACATATTTAAATCTATCAGGGGAACATCTCGTTCACAGCAAAATGGTCAATTTCATTACACGTCACTTCATTCACTTGCTATTAAAGCAGCCCCATAGCTTGCATTAATTTCACTCTAGCTTTAAAAAGATGGCCGGTTATGAAAGCTCAAGAGAAACGTCTGAAGCATCCATTACTCAAAACAGCTCAGACGTTGTGATAGTCCGATGCCTGATCTCTTTCATCTTGTTCATAATTCCTGGGGTTATTATGAGTTGAATATTAGAGCCTGCCACTCTTCTCCCCCTTCTGCACAGCGCACTACCACTAAATGGAGTCATTGTAATTATAGCTTTCATGCATGGGAAGGTACATTTTCTGGGGTAATTTGAAGGGCTCAGAAAAAAAAATGTCAATGCTGTGACTGACTAGAGAGCGATGGAAAATATCCTACACTCTGAGACCAAACCCCTCAGTCACAAAACCTATAACCGTAATGTGGCTTGTATTGATGGTATTATCACATTTATTAACAGCAGAGGGAGCTTCAGTTATGTAAATTAGAATTTCATACAGAACTGTAACACTGTCCTACTGTCACATGTCGGCTTGCCATGGAAAGGTGACAGAGCGGTTACAAATGGCGACAAGGATCCACCTCCATGTTGGAGAAGAAAGATTAAAATCAAAGACTGTAATGGCTCTTCCTGCCTCACAAAACCCTTCACAGCACAATGTGAGACACAGAAATTAGGCTTTTTGTTTGGTTAATCAGGGAGGAAGAGGTGACAAAACATAGTGGAATATCCCTTGTAACCTCTGGTAACCACTCTCCACGCTTTCTGTGACAGGCTTTTACAGTATATAGCAGTTTGTCCCACCTCATATTCTGTGATACCACAGCAATATACAGCTCAGCTCCATAGATAAGTAATAACAAAAGAGGGAAAAGGTAACTGTGACAAAGTGGGTGAGAACTCTCCTCTACTCACCACTTGTCCCTTACATAGTCATCTTATGCAGTACACCAGCTTATTTCTGTATGTGTCCATGTGGTTATAATTTACTATTGCTTTTGTAACATTGCATCACTTACTATCCTGGGTTTGTTTGTGGTAGCATTCTGTTACAGTTCACATCAAAGCACATGAGTAAGTTAAAGCAAACACACAACCATAAGTTAGTTTAAGTTACCTTTATTATGTTGCAGGTTGGAATATTGTTTAAGTGTTTGTTCCTTTGTTCATACTTACATAGTGTGTTCCTTTGTTCAGACCCACCATGCAGGACTACTGTTTGGGAAGGGGGCCGCCCAGCATTTCCTGATTTTATGGTATTGGTGATGTCATGCTGACATCACTGGGCCAGACCAAGTGGAAGGGTTTTCTTTTTTTTGTAGGAATGTTTCTTGGGGTTTGTTTAAGGCATTCTAAAAGTAATGTTAAGATTACTTACCTTTAATGAGCCATTTAGTAGTGTAAATGAGCTTGTAAGTGAGTCAAGAACATCGTTTGATTTCCTTGTATTAAGGTTACTGTGTAGGTCAACCTTTGTATGTTATGGTACTGGCTGAATTAGTCTGTGTGTGAATTGAACGCCCTATAAATTCAGAAGGGTTTGTGCTCCTGGGGAGAGGGGAGGCCGTGCTGCCACAAACATGTGCCGTTTGTTTGATTTACTATGATTTAACTTTCAGAGATTATTTTCTTGTATTTTTTTGTTATTTAGCCTGAGTTACACGTGTAATGGCGAACACTGTAAATAAATATGCACCTCTGCGATCTCAAGATGTCTGCCTACCTACCACCTTCCTTGCCATCCGAGCTAGACTACTTTACAGAAGAGGTGACAAAACATAGTGGAATATCCCTTGTAACCTCTGGTAACTACTCTCCACGCTTTCTGTGACAGGCTTTTACAGTATATAGCAGTTTGTCCCACCTCATATTCTGTGATACCACAGCAATATACAGCTCAGCTCCATAGATAAGTAATAACAAAAGAGGGAAAAGGTAACTCTCACAGCACCGAGGAGTAATTTATAGAGGATCAAGGCACCTTTTCTGATTCTAAAACAATGGCAATGCAATAATACAAAGCTTGTTTCAGTATAAAAACTAAGTTAAACTTTCCACAGTCTTTCTCCCATTTAATGTCAACAGAGCAGCTCCAGGCTGTGCATCTTAAAGACATAACACACTGCAATGCTGGTCCTCTGCTCTGTAGCTATGGGAAGAAATGTATTTAAGATAAGATAAGATAAGATAAGATGCAACTTTATTGATCCCCTGTGGGGAAATTATGTCCTGGTTGCAGCAGCAAAAGTAATAGGATTCAGCAGGGAAAAAAGTCATAAAACATTAACAGTATAACATAAAATGAGCAATAAAACTGAAAAAAAACAAAAAAAAAACCACTACAGAAATACATAGTACAATTGTATTTTATTGTTAATAAATTATCAATAATTGTGGGGTTATAGCATATGCGGGTGATGATTCAAACATTAAATAGACTGTATGTGCGGGGAATATGGGTAAAGAGTATGGATTACAGTATGGGTTAAAGTAACAGATGTTACTACAGTTACAGTTGTTACTTTCAGACTTTTAGCAGTCATAACTGCTTACTTCAGAATGGATTACTAAATTATAAATAAATGTAGGTAAGTAAGTATGTATGAACAGAAGTTATATTTAAAGTATTTAACTGGTTTAAATGCAAGTTTCTGTTCACAAGTTTCTGTGCAAAATCCATGGAATAACTTTGTGAAATCCCCTATTTCACTTTAAGCACATGCTCTCCTGTGGAAATAGGCCTGGGTCGGTTGATTTATTTTCTGTAGCAGTTATATGTAAATCCAGGGGGATTTGCTCCCGATATTATGTTAATGAGCTATAACGAGTCATGTCTCAGCAGCAACAATTGAGCGGGATCATGCCAATATTAACATGTCACCTCGGAGAAATGTATGTCATTTCCATGGTTACGGCTGTAGCCTACTAACTGGTTTGCAAAGCGTGCTTATGTAGGCTAAGTCAAAAGGCTTACAGCAGCACAATGTAGAGGAGGGCTACTGCTCTAAAACAAACTTTGGAGGTCCCTTGTGTATGCATGTATGTGTATGTGTGCGTGTGCGAGTGCATGTGTGTTATGTTTAGAGGTTTGCTGCAGCAATTTTATATAGGCTACCCTAATGAAAAAAAAATAATAATATACCCTTAAAATTCCTACAGGGACCTATATGGTGGCTCTCCTACTAAATAGTGAGTTTAAAGTGACCCAATCGTACTTTATGGCATTTTTTTTTAAATCTCATATGATGTCACTATAATATCCCTATGTATAATGTATAGTTTTGCTGTCGTATCTGTATAGTTTGCGTGTAAAATATATCATAGGATAAGAGTTATTTTTCCTAAGGGATGCAGCTGCGTCATCGCTACCAGTAAGATCCATTTGCACCAAATGCTCGGATTGTTCATTTCCGAATGGGAATAAATTGGGGTGGTTCTCCAGTCGATATCTTTAATTGCTCCTGGGTTGTGTTGGGTTGTATCAATACCTACCGGCTTTAACTGCTCCATCACGAGCCACTGGGAACGGGTTGCCCGGGAAACGGCCGCATGGCAACAGGATCAGAGCCTGGGGGTTGTCTGCTTCTAGGTCTGCTCCCATTTTACATCGCATTTCCTCACTAGATGGTGTGCAAGCCACTGGAGAGTACACTTCCCCGCACAGTGGGCTACACATCCAGCAAAACAAACCTGGGAAACTATACGGCGGACCATTTCTTACGGGCTGCGAGGAGGAAAAGTGTGGAAATACAGCATCTTTTTTTTGCGTCAAGGCTTTTTTTTTTCTCCCTCTCTCTCTCCTATTCGTAACAAGAATACTTGGGAAAACATAACCGACAACAAAACACAGCTGTGATGGACATAATGATTGCGGTGCAGGATGCTTGCGTCTCCGGTCAGTGGCTTACTGCGATAATTCTCAGTCTGTGCTGCTTTCTGCCGTCCTGCTTGCCCGCCGGACAAACTGTGGACTATTCCTCGGTTGAAAGTGTGGTCAGCAGACAAGGCGACACGGCTCTACTGAGGTAGGAAAGCACGCTAAACAACTTCACTTTTCTCCCCTCTGCCTGCCCTGCTCCGACTCACTCTCTTGTCTGTCGGAGTTGGGATGTTTCCCCCGAGCCAAACAGACACACACAGAAAGCCCACGCTCCAAACACACCAATTCAGCATTTTCTGTTGGGGGGTTTGTTTTCATTCACCCTAAACGGGGTAATCATCCCGTGTCTGCGATAAACACACAATAGCTCATTTTCCCTCCATCCCCGTCCTTGTTTTCGCCTATAGGAGGGCAGTCGGTGCAGCAGCCAACTACGCAGGATGCTGTCCTTGCATTAGCCACAGCTTCCTTAACGCCAAAGTTTTGTAAAATACTTTCCCTTCGTGTAAAAGACCGTTTAGAAATATCTGGTGTAGCATCCTGTGGTCTAATGCGTTTTAGAGCTGCTCGTAAAGCGGGACAGCAGCCTATATTTCCACTATCGCTTCAAATGTGCGGGCATTTCGTCCGTTCATTTTTCCAAGACTTTATGATGGACAGTGGTGTGGGAAGAGTGTGATATTCAAAGGGGACCCGACGAGCTGTTTTGAGTGCCATTTTTCAACAGTTTAGCTGGATTTGCAATGTGATGTCGTAGTTTCAAAATAAGAGGCTGAAGTGTGTCGTCGTTGTTAAAAGCAGATTCGTGTTATGGCAGTGACGCTATCCTCCCATCCTCCATCACGTACAAAGCTATTTGCATAAAGCACCTGCCCATTTAGGACCAAATGAAGTGCCCTGGGCGTGGTTTATACCAGACCCTCAAGGAGTTAATGATTTTGCAATTGCTAAAATGTTTTTCTTTAATTCCTCTGCATATATTGTTATCCAACACCTTATCGAAATAGCCTGGTTAAAATAGCCAAGTCAAAATAGTCCAAGGAAAACACTTGCCAAAGATCATTAAACTTTTAAGTCTCAATGTACAACAACTCTTGCAGTTTTACATATGTGATCACAAAACATCTCTGTAGGGTACAGCCTTGAAATGTTTCTGAAAATCTGCAAAATTGAAAACGTTTTGGGTTACACTAATCACAGAAAAAAACTGTAAAGTCTTGGAGGGACTGTGATATAATCTTGTTATGCTGTCAAAAAATACCAATATCAAATATCCACTTTGATAGCTGTGAGGAAAGGCTGAGGGGGTTTGCCTGCCCCATTTGAATATGAATTCTATGGATGTCGACTCTGAGATGCTGGGTGTGGACCTGAATACAGAACAGCTTTCTTTCCTAAGTTTCAATCAGCTCGCCTTGTATGATGTTGTCGGCTTATGTTCCATCATTGAGCAGCAGAATTGTCTCTGTGGCATAAGGACATCAGTGTTTATATGGAGATGAGTGTCATATTGTCAGGAGGCTCAAAATGTGGCGCTCATCACAGAATTACCTTAGCAACAGCCTAAAGCAGCTGACTATTTTTACCATATTCCCTCCATGCCCGAGGGCCGTCCCGTCAAACAGACTTACACCTCTGACGGTCTCCAGAGAGGGAGTCTAATTCCCTGGTGTCAATCTGGGCTGGCTGTGATCAGTGGTAGAAGCTGTGCCTGAATCCTGATGGTTCATTGGACCAGAGATTATCCCTGTGCTATGAATCAGCTCAACAAACAAGTTGCCTCCCACCCCCAAACAGGGCGACACTCTCCACAAGCGGGTCATTGCCTCAGTAAATGCCAACTAGAAATCAAGGAAATGGATAGGGAGACCATTTTCGAGGTGCTGTCATTGCAGGGTTCTCAACGCTAATTAATGGGTAATTCAGCAACAGCCATTTGTCGGGTCTGTTTTGAAAACCCAATGTGTTTTTTCCATGTGAATGCATCCAGTGTGAAGTTATCACTTTGCTATGTTCAAAGCTATTGACCTAATGGAGACTGGAAAGCTCTTAAGCTGCTCAACTTGCCTCTCTCGCTTGCATCTAATTGCAGCTCATCGTTGTCACCGAAATGATGATATTCTCAGTGTTGGCAGCCACACTAATTTTCCTGAACCATAATGGAACATGGATCTGCCTTTTTTCACAGCATAGTGGGACCCTTGTTTTTGAGAACCAGGCATGAAAGCATGAACTATTTCTATTAGAAACTCTGCAGGAAACGGTGCCCGTTTGTTGAGAGGCTCTATTGTCAAGACCCCAGACTATTAGAGGGCAATTTCTGCTTTGCCCCCAAAGCTGATTGTTGGCAAAAAAATGCGAGCATTCTCAAATGGTGACAAACCCAGAAGCACGCAATTAGTCACTGCCTCTGGATTATGGAATAGCTCCCGAGAGGCGCGTCCGCTGTCATGTGTTCATTTCCCTCACCTCTTCAATTCTTAATGCTGCATTACTGTGGCCCGGTGTGCTCCCCCTGCAGCCATGATTTATGTCAGAGAGTGGGTCCATATCAATTAAATGATTTGAGCTTTTGGAGGAAGAGGAATGGTCCACATGTGTATCATCTTCCTTTTAATCTTCTTTAATGAACTAAAAGCTCAGCCGTTTTCGCAATGATGTCTTTTTCAGCCATTAACACAGGCCCTTGTATCTGGAATGAGTTGTGCTTGGTTTTTCTGTTGTACCTTACACGAGTGCACACCAGCCTCATTCATATGCTGCATTTTTTTAAGTACTGGAAATCTATTAGCTGCCATAGGGAGCACATTATCAAGAAGCGCTGTGCACCTCTATCTTCCCCACCATTTACGGGTTTGAAGTCATTTGGATTCAGTCGAATAAACCTTGACTCTTCCCAGTAAATGACTCATCTGGCTATGAATTTGAGGGGACAGCCGGATGAGAAGACAGTTCCCTTTGCTGTCAGGAAACACAAGGTATCAGTAGCAGCCTCTTCCACATGGATAAACAGCAGTAATCAACAGTGCAGAACTAGTCAGCTGTAAATTTATCCCAAGTTGACTCAAATCTTAAGCATAGGCTAGTTTTCCCACACAGTTGCACTTAGAGCTTCTGTTCTTTCAGTATGGCCGTGACTATCTTTTTATCTTGCAGCTCTGTGCTTTATCCCTTAATTGATTTGTTTCTATTCGCTCAATGAAATATGTGTAAGATGATAAGAATTGGTCAAAAATAGACAGTGGTAGAGTTTAAAGGCAGAAAATAGCAGCAAGGCTCTGGCTGCACACACTAAGAATAAGACAATGATCCTAGCTTATTTTTGTTATTTAGTTTGACAGTTGGCCCTCAGCTCTAAAATAAGGCCTGCGCCAGAGGCCTTATTCGCTGTAATGGTGCAAAATTGACCTGTCACTACTTTGAAAGTCTGGTATTCGTATAAATCTAACATCATTACCTCATGTCAGCAGACCGGTTGATGAAAATCTTTTCTGGCCCTACACGACTGTGCCGGTGTTGTGTTTCCTAGCTCCATCCAGAGCAAGAAGGGTGCGATGGATCATTTTTTTTCTGAACCGTGTCATTATTATGGCTATGAAAGGTCTTGACATTTACTATAAGCACTTGTGCCAGAGACAACATCCAGCTTAAATGCCTTGGTGTCCCCGCCCCAGCACAGATGCTACGTAAGACAAGAACAGAGGAATATTAAGTGAACGTTAAAACTCTACGGGACACAATTTAAAGGAAGAATTGTTCACTTTATCTCCTTTACACAGACCATAAACAGAGCCGTGGCTGAGAAACATCCTCTTCATTTTCTGCATTTCAGCACTTTTTTAATTAGGCCACATCCAGTAGTGGTGGAAGGTATAAGCTAGACTACATTAGGGAACAGCTTGTTTTGAGATGCAGCGGATATGGGATGCTCCGAACATGTCAGTTACCTGCCACACATCTGCAGCCTCACACACTCATTTGGAGAAAACCTGGTTTACCTCTTATGACACATCTGGGGGCACACCTGAATCTGTCATTGCTAATTAAACGGCAAAATCCTCTCGCCTGTTATCCGCGTCACAGGTTTAATGCGATCAATGTTGCTGTCAGAACAATGTTGGTGTTTTTCACAGTCCTTATGCTCAACATGGTCTCAAAAACTCTGGGATCAAGAGCTAGTCGTTTGCCCTAATTTTTCTTCTTAAGTTTTTAATGTTGTGTCTGTCTGCCATTCCTGAGAATAGATAATTTGTCATGTGATGCAAATCTTCTGATTTTGTGATACAGACTGTTAGACAGTGTTATGTGACTGTGATAATTTGGTAATTAAGCCTATTTAAAGTGCATAAAGTAATTACTTTTATTGACTTATCTGCGAACAAGGAATTGCAACATCAACAGGTCTCTGGCACAGCTTACAGTGGCCTTTAATGGATAGAAACATAAATGTAATATTTTCACAGTAGAACGAGTAAGTTAGCTCTTAATTAGAGCAGAGATCCAACCGAAACGACTAGTGAAGAAGAATTATATCACAATGTAAAATAATCCTTTGTCATTTTTTGGCTTGAGAACGAAGTGTGTTGCAACACTGGTCATTCGCTCAGAGCACCGTCCTCCATCTTTGAGCAGTTGAAAATGTGGGCTGGGGGGGGGATGCTTTTGAAAGCCTGGTGAAGTAATCATTGAGTTCTTGTTATTAATCAACAACCCTATCAAACCCCCGCAGATATGGTCATTTTGTGTTATGGGACATTCAAAATCAGCACTGCAACTGATGGATAATGGGAAATAGCTAAAATAGTGTTATATCTTTGACTGAAGGAAGCTGTACTGAAGAGTTTTTCAATTCTGGTTTTTAAAAGCCACTGTTAAAGGCCTACACCTCTGAGCAGTCAAAAGCAGATACACTCGCTGGCATTAGGGCCTATCGCATATTGCCCAAGGGAAGCTGGCTATACTAAAGTATTCATCAGATTCATTACTCTGGCATCCATTTGCAATAGATGTGCATTACTATTGATGGAATTCAGCTGACAAAGTGACAGGCTAGAGCAATGGTTAAGAAGGCTTTCATGCCAGCTACCTCCCTCCAGACTTCCAGTTAACCTCCTCCACAGTATCCACTTGAAGCTCTCAACATTGATGTCTATTGTCCAGAGCCTGTCATGGATCTTTTTTCGATTGCCACTCGGCAGGGTGCTGAAAGTAGCCTAATCTCCTTTAGACAATAATTTGACAAGTTGTGAAGCTATCTATGAAAAATCAAAATTACCTGAAGCTGCCCCGGAGCCAAATTTAATATCAAGGCTTGTTTTAATCAACAGTCTTCTGAAAGTGACACTTGTCCATCTCCCATTGACAATAAATTATCTCAAAAGTGTACTTTCAGTCTTTTGTTCAAGGTGCTTTGTTTCTGATCAACGTAGAAGGTTATTATTCACGGGATAAATCACAGGCTCATTACAAGCTTGAGTCAAATGCATGTATTGGAGTGCACTCATCTTTTTTCATAACAGAGACAACCTTAATAAAGTAGTGCTTGTGGTTGAAGCAACACACTCTTCTCCCTTCCCGTAAAGTACGAACTAGGTTACTGTCAGAGCTTTTAGTTACACGACATGCTTAACAGCCTCATGTAGGAGTTATCATTTAGTGGGTCTAACATCCATTAAAAACTCAAAGTTGCATTCTGCGAACCATTTCCAAATGGCTTACATCCACGGTCATCATTTATCAGGCAAGTCA
Source organism: Centroberyx affinis (assembly GCF_046629955.1). Taxonomy (NCBI): domain Eukaryota; kingdom Metazoa; phylum Chordata; class Actinopteri; order Beryciformes; family Berycidae; genus Centroberyx; species Centroberyx affinis. The sequence continues at coordinate 15,591 of NW_027279443.1, forward strand.
ATCCATTGTACTTTTCAGAAATAGATTAAGTATTTCTACCTCTAATATATTTCAATTAGCACTAAATTGATTGAGTGCACTGGTGAATTAAAGCCTGAATGGAAATGCTTTCTTAATGTAAATCCTTTAAAGGAAATAGATGCAATGTTAGGTTTTGAAGCCTCTTTCTAATATTCTTATAATCACTCCAATTATAGGGAATACAAAAATGATTTGGGGTGGAAAATGGAGCTTTTACCGGTTCCCAGCTGTGAGCATCCACATAATTGCAATGAATCTACAGGCCAATCTCAAAGGAGTGTTTGTGGGTTTCGGAGAGAAGCTATAAGCCTCAAAATTAAACTTGACAGACAGTGATTGCAGAGGCAATAACAGGTTAACTTTCAGGCATTTTCTAGTGAAGTTGCTTGAAACTGATGATTTCAAAGATGATGCTTATCACTTTGTGAGACTTATTTAGACATCACTGAAAATGTTGGCCTTGGAAACAGGTGACAGTTTTAACTGGAACCTTGAACCTTGTTTTCCTACTCTTGCCATTTGAATGTGCATATTTGTTATGAGTGTGAATACCTTCAATCGAACTGTGTATTAGTGCTCAGGCACACAACTGAAGCAGATAGTCAACATGTGATCTTCAATAGGCTGTATCAGAAATAACATGGTCAAGAGTATTTCTGTGCATGTCCTGGTGGATTCTGTTTTTGTCTCTTTAAAATATTAAGCTACCCTCTCTGAAAGCTATCCCAGTGTAAAGTAAATCCCTTTACTAGCTCTTGTGTTTAACTTTTTGCAGCTTTTTCTGCTACAAATATTCTCAAACAACACTGATGTGTCGGCATTTGATTTCCAGGCTCTTATCACAGAGGACTGACTGAATTGATTCCTGAGAGCCCTTCAAGTGGAATCCTTAATCAATCAGTCAACCTCTCCTTGTGTTTCATGATAATTAGTTGTGGCACTTTGACAACATTGCATAATCTCATCTGCTGCCCTCTCAGTTGAGCCAGGTTACATGCCGGCGATGTCTTGGACCTTGGGTTACACACAAAACCCTCTGACATGAAGGTTTGGGGTATGAGTTATGTTGAAGCTCCGGAACAAAGGCTATTTACAGTACAGCACAACATTTTGCTCGGAGCATGGAAGACACATCAACCTTTCAACTTTCAAGCTTCCAGGAAACTTGTGAAACTTGTGAAATGAGATTTCCAGGCAATGGATATTTGGCCAAGTAACTGGCCAAAAATCGATTGCCTTGAAATCTCTGTGGTGGAAAACATCACGTCCCTTTGTTTAGCCTACACATGATTTTAATCAGGTTGGAGTCCAAGTCAGAGGTGAACATGCATGCCAGAGGGATTGCTCAAAATGAGGAAGGCTTGATGAATCAAAATTGTTGTAGGCCTACATATCAAGTGAATCTGACCAAGAGAATGTGTTCCTGAATGTTTTATTTCCAGAGAGAATTAGTAGCAGAAGAGAGAATGCATCATCATGGGAGATATTCCCTTAGGACAGAGTGGGTGATGTCATTAGCTTCAGTACAGCATTCCTATGTGTGAGCATGGGTTCAGGCTTGAGGGACCACAGGTAAACAGTAGTTTGATCCTCTGGGAATAATATATCAGTATGTGTTGACACATGGTCGTCTCAGCGATGCCCTTTCTGCTGTGAATTAAATACAATCCAGAGGGATTTCAGCTCTTGTGGAGGGGATTTAATGAAATCCAACATTAGTTTTGTATCATCAGTTTACACTACTAGGCCTTTTTTCGGGGGAAACATGCATTTCGTTCTGAGATTCCAAAGCTTCAGAGCTAGGAAGAATGAAGCTAGCATGCTCACCATCACATGATGAACATCATTTGATGGCATACAACTTTGAATTCATCTTGAAACTCCTTCCAAATTAAGCTCTTAGTGCAAGTTCAAGCAGAAAGACAATCCCTTTCACTTACTCACTCTCTCTTTGCACACTGGGTCTCGCCATCCAATGAACACTCCTGGTTATCTGTCGGCTTTCAGTCAGCCATTGATCTTGCTTGGCGGGTGGTAGCCTATTTAAACTTGCCTTCCTGATAGGTTTCCTTGTTGTCATTTCAGTGTGTGTGCCGCTTCGCCCCTCCACCTCCAATGTCAAGGCCCCGTCTATAGATCCCCTGGGGAATCTTCGGAATTGCATTTATTTAGGGTTTTATTACCTATAAATTATTTCCTGTGACGGGGTCAACGCCAAAGCTCTTGCATATTTTAATAAACATCTGTCTTTTGTGCATTACCTTTTGTGTCTGCCTGATTGAACTAGCTCATAGCACAATTCTTAGGGCCCTATTTTTGTGCCAGTACAGATCAAGCGCAGTGACTTTGCGCCGGCGAAGTGGTAATTTTGTTGGCCACAAGCAGATTTCTTCCTGCCTGCACCCATTGGGTAATTTCAAGGCTCGTCATGACATTGCTTGTGTCGAAATGGGCAGGGGAGCACACTAGATGGGAGTGTCGATACAAATTGGGTGGTCCAAAAATACACTTGAGCCTCCGCCTCCTCAGATCACGTCTTAGCGCAGGTGCAGGCGGTCTGTGCTATTTTCATGGCTTTAATTGGCGAGGGCCCACTCGCATAGACCTCTCCAAAATCACACAAACACCTTGTATGTTACGCTTGCCTGTTTCACTTTGATATAAATTCTTCAACCAGTAGACACGTTTACATGCACATCAAGAATGTGATTTTAATGCGATTAAGACAATAATGCCAGTAAACTAGAGTCTGTACTGGGCTAGATTAAGGGGTGATTCTTAGCAGTATCTGTCATCCCCAACTGCTTTTAGAATAAATGTGGGCTTTCCCTTTCTGAAGGCGGCAGGACCGGTGCATCTGCAGCCTCTAATGTGAGGGATGTGCTGGATGTGGTTTTCAAAGTGCCGCGCAATTACACACGCCTCATCCAGTGTGGGCGGCTTGATTAAATCTTGTGCAACCAGCACCAGGTTCTTTTTTTTTTTGCCATTTACATTTTTCATTATTTCATATAGACACAACAAAACAAGACATAGGCATAAGAAAGACAACATGACACTGCACCAGCACCGGGCTCTTGAGAAATCGGTACACAACATTCTGTGTGCACCACACTGGTTGGCTGTAGCTCGGTATTCCACGCAGCTTCCAAGTTCATCCGCACAGGAGTTCACACAGCTCAGATCTTAAGTTCTCTATCGACTCTACATCACTGAACTCCCCCAGAACCGCCTGTTCCTACCAATCCTCACTTAGTATCTTCATCCAAAAACACTGAGTTGCTGGGGGTGCAATTTTGGTTAAATTTGATGGACAGGAACTTTTTCCTATTTGCACAATTCTCTCTGGATAATCAAAATAAGTACGTCACTCATGTAAATAGTACTATTATATGGAGTTGTCAGTTTATACAATCATATCAATCATGTAAACGGTTTTATTGTGTGCATATAAACATAGCTGAAAATGAATGAAATAATTGACTGCAACCTTTTAAATCATTTAAGTGAAACAAACTACCGGCAAATGACAAAATAATGAAACACATTTTGTTGTACAAAGCAAAGTTAGCTGTAACTGCACATGCGATTATTGTGTGAATCATAAATTATATCCGATAATGTGAATTCAACTTAAAAAGTTGTCTGCCCTTGGCACCATATTTGGTTTGCCGCATATGTATTTTGCCTTGCAACTCTGCAAATCCCGGTCAAGGACGTCAGTTTGCTCTTGGGAGAAGCCGGTCTGGACTCTCCTCTCCATTACCAAACTGTCAGTGCGCCACAGCGGGGAGTGCACTGCTTTTAAAGGGAATGAGAGGAGCTAATTTGATTGGCCATGATTGACAGCAGCCCCAACCACACCTACTGATAATTTATTCCTCCTAACCCAACCCCTTTCACAACTGTGCGGCAGGTGCACCTCCGCTGCGTCAGCGCCTCTGGTCACGAAATTTCCAAAAATCCGTCGGTCACGGCCAGCTGAGCTCGTGCCGTGAGCTTGTGCTACCGCCTGCGTCTGCGGCTTGACTCACGAAAATAAGACCCTTGATGTTTGCTTTAAACTGCTCAGCGTACCAGGTGGGTGGGGTTTGCCACATAGGCCACATAGGACAGAGACTCGAGTGCTAAAACATTTATGAAATCATCGGAAAGTATTTGAAGGTAAATTGAGTCCAATTTTCTGTGACTGACAACTGCCACTTTTGGACATGTCCTGAGACATTGTTTGATCCAGTTCTGATCATAGTGAGAAGTGTCATAGGGTGATGCGTGAACTATCACCTGGCCTGCGTAGTCTCTCTCCCTCTCTCTCTCTCAGTCACACAGCTGATTCCTGAGGACAAGCAATCTGCTTGGTAGACAAAGCTTTCTGAATTGAAAAGTGAATAACAGTTGTACTGTGGGAATATTAAATAGTTACTAGGATTAAGCAATAGCAGAGACTTAGTTTGATTTTAAAAGTCTATTAAATAATTTTCATCATTATTCTGGACGGCATAATTCCCCTCATGCATTTTCATTACTTATAGGTCACTCATATTTTACCATTGTAACAAATTTCCTAAGAAATCTTTCTAATTACCTTGCCAATGTTTGCAAATGTCAATCAAGAAAATTCTTCAAATTAAGAAGCCTTAGCACAATGACTCTAATCTCTGTTTTAGCCACTTCAGCTACAGTGGCTTCGTAACTCGTATGTTCACGATGGCTGGTCGCTCTCAATTGATTTGAGACTCCAGTAGCTAAAGGAGGTATTGTCATAATTCATTTGGTTCTGTGTTGGCATGGCTAAAGAATTTTAATTGGAGTCGCTCTAAGCAGGTTTTGGTGGGTTTTTTTTCTCTCTGTCATCTGCATAATGAGTGTGTGGATTTCAGACTGCTGTAAATGTTTGTTGGAGCTGCGTAATTGGAGAGCCTGCATTGGTAATTATTAGTAAATGGAGGAAGAGGCAGTGGAGCAAATCAATATCACTGAGCACAGAGCTACTTTTTGTTTCCATTGGGGTCAGGAGTTAAGGTAACAGAAGTGTCATGCTGCACAGAGATTAACAAAAGCCTCATTTATGAAGTTGATTCATTAACAAGTGTCTAAAATTTATGTAGATATAATGTATTGCATGGTTGCACTGATTAAATATACTCGGCAGGTTTTACTTCAGTTTTTCATTTTAATTGTTTTCTGGTTGATGAAAAACAGCCATGACAAATAAGTACCCCTATTGGATAGTTGCTCTTTAATTGTAGATTCATGACTGTGTATTAACTCTTTGCTATTTTGCACAGATGGCACAATGGCTTGTTACTGTATAGTAATCCAGTTTAAAATTACATCTGGTGTTGCTCAAGTGGCATGTAAAACAGTCCCATCAGCACTTGACTTATTATGGAAACACACACCACTATAATCAATCACAAAAGTTATTGTGTTGTGTTATTGAAAAGGCCCCTAACCTCCAATGCTAAAATAACATGATGAATAGTACTGTGAATTCGCTGGAAACATTTACCAATACACAGGATCTGGTGTAACTCGCCCTTGTGAAAGCATTCTCTTGTTGATTTAAGAGCTAAAAACAAGAAAAAGATACTGGATATTTATTCGTTTTGAACACAACAGAACACGAAGCTCCTAAAAGCTAGATAGTGGCTTCAGTCTAGACACAAAGGCATAAGTTCGACATTAATAGGCTCCCAAGCGTTGTCCCAACCAATGGCAGGCAAATTGACTCAATCAGTGCTAATGTTGAACAGTGAATTCATCAACTGATCTGTGAGACTGCCAGTCATTAGGATTCTAATTTTAGACTTGGGGGGGCTTTTTGCTATTCATAATTGGACTTTGATCTCTCCCCACTTCCCTCTCTCTCTCTGTCTTTGCCTCTCTCTCCCTCTCTCTCTCCCTGTTTCATTTTATCTCTTCCTATCTCTCTTTCTGCCACTCCCTTTCATTCTGTTCCTTATTTGCATCCAAGAGTAAGGCAACCGAGGCATGCATGAAGTGTCCGCTCTCTAGGTGTCTCTCTTCATACTGTCCTTAGTAGTCACTCTGCTTATACACAACATGTTGGCTTAGCCTTGTTCTGCTCTGTGTGATATTCGAGAGTCAACTCATTGTGCTTAATCGAATCACAATAAATGAGTGACTGAAAAAAACAAATAAACAACAGCTTAGGCCCATATCAGTCCTCATCTAACTATCAATTACCCCAGGCAGGCATAAGGCGGAGACTGGAGGCTTCTAGACATGTGCATCACAGACTGATATAGCTCAAGACCTGATTCATCTTCCTCTAGGCAATCACACTGTATTTGTACAAATACCACTCATTTTTGCAACTTCTTTCTTGGAGCGCCAGGTCTATGAAAGAGACTGTCAGGTAATATTTGGAAAACAAAAGGATATCTTCCTGTTTGCATCCCTAAAGACAAAGGTAAAAGCAATGTTCAAGCAATGCTCAATGTCCAAGACCAGAGCCTGTACACTTTGGAACAACATGCTAGAGGAAATACAATTCGCAAAACCTGTCATCTTTTTAAGACACAACAGAAAACAGATTTTTATGAACTTGCATTTAACTGACAAGATAGTAAACTAATATTTCGACTTGTTATCTTGTATCTTATTGCTTGTTGATATGCTTTATTCTTTAACAGCACTTTGTAACTTGTAACTTTGTAAAACATAGTTATTATTAGTTATGAGTAATAATTATAAAGAGCATGAACCAAAATGTAAGTGCAAGCACACTCCAGGGCAAGTGATGCACAATATCAAGAGATCAGCATCATTTATAAGTAAGAATATGCAACCTGTAATTTTTCATGTGACAAGCTGATGTTAGCACAGTTAACGATGGGCTCTCCCCTCACAAATCCATTTAGGTGTCACCAGAACCATTTGTGTGTTTACACTGAACCATCCAACCTTGTGGTAATGTAATATTTGTACTCTGATATGAATGGTAATTGTGCGGTGCAATAGCATTATTTATCCTCAGGTTGTTGATAGTTCATTTGGTGAGGAGTCGTTGTAGTCTACATTATGAATTACGGTCTGGTTGGCACTTGAACATATGGTAAGACGCATGGCTTGTTAATAGTTTTGTATTATGTATTAGTGCGTGTAGACACATATAAGCAGCAATTCAAGGTTTTAGCCCAGTGTCTTAGCAGTAATAACTACATTCCTGTCTCAGACCCACAAATTCATAGTATAGACAGCCTAATGAGCCGATTCAAGAGCTTTTGAAACAGAGGGATATTATTTCTATCAGGAGAGATTTTAAACTATCCTCTTTAACTCCATTACACTTACATGCAAGCTTTACAAAACAACATGGGAATAACCTCAGTGAGGTTCATAGTGATGGAGGCGCGCTCTATTTCTGTTTCTTGTGATTCCCTGTTAGCCGTATGAAAAGGGGGATTACAGCTCCAAGCTAATTAGCATTCAGCCCTAGGAGCTGCGAAAGAAATGGATTTGTAGATAATACAGTGTTTATAGGCACCATAACTCTGTCATGCTAAACTGTTCACACCAATTGTTACGTTTAAGGGCACAGGGATATATCTTTACATCTTATGCGGCGTGACACACTTTGACACAGTCAGGTGCCGCAGTAGAACTTCCCTGAGGCTTGCAATCAGTCTGTCAGCTTCTACAGTGCATTCGTCAGTCTCTAAACCAGCTAGTTGTCTTCACTGTATGTGTGGGCCACGTCTCCCCTGCCGCAAACCTCAATCCCGGCACTGTCTTTGATTCCAACACAATGCCCCCGCTGCTTTCCTCTCTGCACTCAGAGTGTCACTTTCATTTCAGAATATTCACCGTATTTTTTGCCAGAGCAATTGCTAATGGCTAGTGTTTTCAAAGACTGGAGAGGATAATCCTGCCGTCTTTTGTTTTCATGGCCATCTCAGGGCCATTCAGCAGGTTCAAAAGCAAAATCTGTTGCAGTATTTTGTGAAGTTCTTTCCCACTGTTGTGTTCGTATCCGCCAGTGTTCATCACAGCTCGAGCTGCATGTGGAAACAGGTGCTGTGTTGTATGACTTTAGTGGCATGTGCTGTCTCACTTTGGGGAATATCTGGACCAGATGCTTTATTATGTTGCGCTAATGGTGATGACAGTACACCACAACACAAAAGTGGGGGTGGGGGATGGAGGGATGGGGTTCTTGAAATGATAAATACTTGCAATCCTGGAAATGACTGCTCCCAGAATGAGTTTTGGCTTATTTTCCAATTTCCCCATCAGATGTGCTGACATATAAAACTACCCACACAAACAGCCATATTCTACCTGACAGGACATGTGGCCATTGAAAGGAGAGGATTAAGTTTACAGCCTCTGTGGCTGCCATGCCCTATTACAAGAACCACTGCACCACTGTACCACTTTTGTTTGATGTCCACTCTCACATACAGACTTGTCTTTTCTTGGGAACAAAATGATTCACCCCCACTGGCCAACGTTGTTTGAATTTGATTCTTAAGGCTGAATGCTGAAGTAGAGAGGATCTTATGGATGCCTGTGAAGAGGGGATATCTTCTGGTAGTAGGCTATAGCACAGATCAGTGTAAAAAGAGTAGGTGTGATATGAAAAGTGTTGCTGGGAGATAGCCCACTCTCCCATTGGATTTCAGGTCTAGAAAAACAAGTGGTTAAAAAAAAAGTAGAACCAAGGCTCCCTGTCTCAGTATAAGACAGGAATGGTGACGCTGACTGAAAGAAAATTCATGTCCTAAGACAAGATGATATGTAGGTTTATCTGATATTTTTATATCATACAACTTAGGCAAGTTTTAAGCATTTCAGCCTGGGTGTAACCAATATTACATTACAAAATTAAAAAAAGATTCAAGTTAAATGATCCAGTTTTTACAGGGACATTAGGAATTGTCAGGAAAAGTCAAATCTGCAATGGACAAATTAAGCATTTACACTGGAAATGAAGTTAATTATGATGAACTAATACAAGCTAGAGAGATGCGAGAGTTGTGTGTACGCACAAAGCTTCTCAGACCAGGGCCACTGATCTCCAGTCTGATCACTTTCCATTTTGTATTTTAAGCGTTGAACTGGCACTGCTATCCAGAACAACTTACACTAAGTGCAGCAGTAGAAAATAAAATTCAGTTTAACTGTTATTGTTGGCCATTGAGCAGCTCCACAATATTACGAACAATCAATAGTCATAAGTGCAAGAGTCAAATATGAGAGTTATGGGCCTGTATCCATAAAGCTTTTAAGAACTGAAGTACTGATTTCCACTCAGATCATTTCAAGTCACACGAACAGAGAGGGAAATTAACACCAGCCTCCAGCCATCAGTTCTGTGTGTGGCTGCAAATTTTTCACCTCTATCAGCCACTTTGCCTGTTATCATCAGGCATCATTCAGAGGTCCATTTCTAATTTATATTCTAAAAAAATATTGTGAGCTGGTGAAATTGTGAGTAGCTGGTGATTTATGGGCCTTACTAGACACTTTGGTCAGTTAACAGAAAAGTGAAAATGTTCTGAGCTGCACTTTATCTGATCGTTTTAACAGCAGGAAACTTGTGTGATATGTGTCTTCATCAAATAACATTTTGTGTCCGTTATTTGTAACCAGATTCATTCAAAGAAGCCCTCCACCAGTTCAATCAATCATTGACATTTTTAAACAGGAAAATTATAGTGCTGAGAATAGGGCTCACAGGGGGGCCTTGTGTCCAAGCTAAATAAATAAAAAACTGTACAAAGACTGGAAAACATGAAATTGAGCAATTACATGAGGATTTCTTTTGGGACGAACATGACACTTCATTATGACTGCTGCAGTCAAAAGCAGCCTTCCACTCAGAAAGATTGTGTTGACAGATGGATGCAAATCATCTGAATATATTTTAGATTCGACAAATGAATTGTTTTGGTACAGTGTTTATTGAGTCTTACAAAAGGTAGGCCTATAAGTTGTGACATATCCAAGAAATTCATTGAGTTAGAGCCTAATATAACAGAGGAAACTGTGTTGACAGTATAACTGGTCAAGATATTACTCTTAAGTCAGTAAAGAGGCAATCAGTGGGAAATGAAATAGATTCTCCTATTCAGGGAGAGTGGTTGGGCTTTGTCCAGGTTTCAGTATGTACCAAGGAGAAACTCACAGCATGTTGTAAGAGTCCAATATGCTCTGTTTTAGACAAACTCAGAGAGATATACTCTTTGCATTTCAATAGCAGTTATGTAAATGGTGATGTGCTTTGTAATGAGAAGAATTTGTAAACAGATGCCAACCACATATGCCAACTTTGTATGTCTAAGTATGTCAGCTAAGGACTTTGCAACACAGCAAGCGTTACAAGGCTTAATTTTGCCTTAAATCCTGCAACTTAAACAAAATTTGGTTGACAGACTGTGTTCTATTTATTTACACACTGTCAAATTTTGTTATCCAGCTGTCATGGCAATAAGCAAATAAAGTGAAAGCAGTTACTAAAGATATACAAAATATTAGGCCACACTGTGTACAACAGCCATGTCAGTTGTCAGTTGACATGTCATTATGTGTGTGTGAGTGTGTGTGTGTGTAAAACAGCCTTGACTAACTGACATATTGTGTATATGTATATACATTGTATATTGTACTATACACACAGTATACAGTATAACAATATAGTGACATATCACAGACATAGCTAGAGTAGACATTTCAAAAGCTTTTCAGTGTTGCAGTTGACAGCAAGGGAACCTTCCCTGTGAGTGAATGTTTTGAGCACTTCAAATGGACACTTGCCAGTTCCTCCAAATGGATTTTCATTTGCAGTGATCAGCTCGGATGTGCAATTTTTGCCTCTCAACAGAGCTGCTACTCCTGGTTCTTCTGCTTTCTCTACCGACTAAATTATTCCACAGATATATATATTTTTTATCTCGCACAGTTAATAATAAGGGGGATACTGTATACAGCCGCATGAATTATTCATGCAGGCATTCCTTTGTAGAGATTAAAAACGGAATAAGAATAATTCACGCTATAAGCTTACATAAATGGTTTTAGAAACAGCTAATCAACTAGCCAACCTGTCTACGCCGAGGCAGCTACCTAAAGTTCTAAGTTCTTTCTTAGAAGTGCGTGCTTAAAGCCAAGATGAGAGCCAGCCGGGGAATAAATTCAAAGGCCCGTGTACGTACCATCTCCGCCTCCTCCTCGATCTATATTCTGATGATTTTCTCCTGGACGTGACACGCTGAAGCCTCTCCCAGTTTCCTCTGCCACCGGGGAAGTGACAGGTCCTAATTATACAGTCTGGGGGCCCAGAGACACTTCAACATTAAGAATTACTTAGGGATAAAAGCAGCAGATAAAAGAAGGAGAATACAAGAAGAAAAGAGGGCCAGGTAGAAAATGAAAGAGACTGCAAATGCTGCTGAGAGAAAAGGGATTTAAAAAAAAAAAAAAAAAATGGTAGGGCTTGCTGATAGAGGGGGCAAGAGATTGAGTTTGTGGAGAAGAAAATGACGGTAATGGTTCCTTCGACTTGTTTCGATATTGTAATCAGATTTAGAGGCACATCATGCATATTTATTCAGCAAGGTTTTTTTTTATTTTTTTTACATAATACTCTTTGTGCTCACCAATTGCACAGATCAGTCATGCCTCAGTGCACTGTAACAATTTCCCAACCCATAAGCTGAACCTTTGTCCTTCATTGAAAACCAGAGAACATACAGCAGACTGTTATTAGATGTCTTCCCAACCATATGGCTTGCAAGCTTGGTAATTGCCTGTGCCTACATTACAGAACACTGTGGATAAATGCATGATTTGAACACGCTGTGCTGTTTAGCAAACTGTTCTAAAGGACACTGGGCTTGTGTTTACTCTGCTGTAACCCACCGAGCCCTAAATGGATTAATGATCCCGAGGTTGTCAGTTCAAACGCACAGAGGATACTGCTGATGTGTCCTTGAGCGAGGCACTTAATCTAAATGGTGTCAGTTAATATCCATCTTCATAAATGCATTATACACATACCATAGGTTATGTAAGTCACCCTTGATAAAGTCAGGAGAAACAAACAATGCAAGCCCCAGCTAGCACCTTGGCCCACAGCACAGTCCTGGGGAATATCAAGTGGCTGCTGCCTGGATTGTATTGCTTTGTCATTGTTTGCAGTCCCTATCACGATGTAGTCTATAGTCTCATAGAGGCTCTTTTTTGCAGCCACCATATCACAGTGCGGTGTTCCAGCCGTGCAGCTGGATATAAATAGTTCCACCGTTCCGAAGGGATACTCACCGCTTCTCATCTTCTCTCAATATTTATGGCCGGTGGTGCCCACCTTAGTGTCTGGCAAATGTGCACTGCACAGTAAACACGACCCACAACAGGGTGTTGCCGACATGTTGGGGGCCCGCGGGCAGCGCTTAATCAGAACAGTATAGCTCGCACACTTCTCCGAGTGGGTGGTTTGGTTAGACCTGGACCCCACAGGCTCTGGGAGGGGAGTTTGCAGGGTTGCCCAATTAGTGCTGAAAAGTGTAGCAGTGTGAGAGTGCGTCAGCAGGGAAGTGTGGGCCAGAGGAGGCGTGTCATCAATCATCACTCCAGCTCCAGGCTCGTTCCAGCCCTCTTTCCCTATCTGGCAGAAGGAGGAGGAAGCAGGAGAGGAGAGAAAGAGAGAGGCCAGCCAAGTCCGGGAATGACAACAGACCGCATTAAAGGCAAGCTCAGAGCATCAATAAAGGGCAATTGTTTTTTGTGATCAATTTTTCATTGTTTTGTTTCCTTAAGGGTAGCTACAGAGAGGAGATACATATACAAACCCTATACATTCAGTTCACATTTTTTTATACGTTAACAAACATATACATGGATATATAGGCTACATTTTAACAAAGCAATACATACATAAATGATACAACAGCACATGAGCAACAAAACATACAAAATAAGCAAACAAAACAGTACTTTAGTTGACAAAAATGATACATTAACATCTTTATGTAGTGAATATCAGTGAATATGAATAACTGTCACCAAAATCACTATCTCTATCATCTTCATCATCAGTAGATCATCAGTGATTTAATGTGAACAGGATGTACACATGGTAATCTGGCAGATAGTGAAACATTACTCATTGCTCTAGTCTTTGATTGTCATCACTGAATACTGTCATTATGCAATGACGCGCATCAGTTGTCACGACTTCTGACAAAAAATTCACATTCGACACATCAAATCTGTCCATTGCCACGTTCACTCCTTCCTCTACGCATGAGCCATCAATGAACCAACTGTTCCTCCTTGGCTTTAACAGCGAGGCATTGTGTGATACTGGCTCAGAAATTTGTAATGTTGCCAAAAAGGGGTACTTAGCACTGTATGGAGGGTATAATGATAATGATAGTTCATCATCATAGAAAATGTCTCTCATTTAGTGAGTCTTCTCATTGCTTTGTCACAGACTTGACGGTGTCACTATCTAGCTAATGAAAGCTTATTTCTTTCATAGAGCTTAAAAAATGAAGTCTTTTTCTCTGTAATGTTTCCGAATATTATCTTTGAGGTATTGTATCAAGTCTGAAACCTACAAAGCCCCATACTATATTGCTCAAATTAGATTCCGGTTATATTTTCTTGGCACGAGTCCTTTTGTTCATTTTATGCCCTCCGCTCTATAGCAGAAAACGTCCATGTGGAAAATGCTTTAAGATAATCTCCCCTCAGGGAGGTGTACAGTAATATAATATGGGATATAACAGAAACTGCCCTCACATGGAGTAATGACACAAGGGCTGTGATAGCAAGAATTTAGCTGGATGATAATGCATTTGCAGTTATGGCTTAATTCAACCTTTCCAAATGTCTGCATGTTCAAATTGGTCACTTTTGGACTCCAGAAAAATAATGGGACCTGTTTAGCAGTCATGATACAGCCTGTGGCTTACTGTCCAACTGCCTGACATCCACCCTTCATAAAACAATCATCAGCATTTGCTGAATTGTGTAATTAAGTTTTTGCCCCTCCATTAGAGTAATATTTCATCGCTCACAAATTAAGCCCAACAACATTATCTTGATGTTAATGTCCATATGGCATTCGTGATGGCTGTACCACTCACTGGCAGTGGGTTGAAATGTTATTGCGCCACTGGAGATTTCCCCTCCATTAGGGAAAAGCAAATTATAGCACTGTGATATCACCGGGGCTGGCCAAAATGCCCAAAAGTCAGAGGTCAGTTTCCTTGGCTGTGTTCAGACATCATGGCTTCACAGCAGCGTGGGCTCTTCATCAGCCGTCGCACTCAGTTGGGAGAGGCATTCTGTTTTAGGCAGAAAACGTCGGCGGGAGAGCAGAGCTTGGATCGAGTGGTAATAACCTCTTCTTTTCGCCGGCAGTCATGAAAGGCAGGGCTGACCTACATGCTGTAAGGAGGATCCTCACTCTCTTGTTAGTGTGTACTGGTGGGGAATTGAGGTCCTTTCTGTCCAGAGGTGATACGCTGAAGCCGCAGACCATCTCAGCAAAGCCCAAGGAAAAAAATACAGAGCTCTGTGAGAAGGGGCCAAACACTACACAGCTCATATTGTGTGTACGTGCACATGTATCTGTGTGTGTGTGTGTGTGTGTTAGTGTGTTTGTGGGCAAGTGTGTATGTGAATGTGTGTATATCGGTGCTTGTGCATGTGCATCTGTGTGTGTGTGTGTGTGGGAGAGACAGAGAGAGAGAGAGAGAGCGAGGGAAGGGTTGACTGACAGCCCGTTCTCCCACAACACTATCGAGCTCCATACATCATTAATCGCTGACAAAAATGAACATTTTGCTGTATCCTTTAACGGGTAAAAAAACATTCTGCTGGCTTTTCCCCATTGTGTGTGTGTGTGTGTGTGTGTGTGTGCGTGCATGCGTGTGTGGGTGAGGATTCTCTACCAAGGTTTCTACCCCGTGTGTTTGGTTCAGTGGCACCATGATGGATGACATGGTTATCAGAATCTCTCGCCTTCGGGATGGGGGCCGTCCTATCTTCCTGTCAAGGTCAATGGTTACCAGGCTTATAGTAGAGTGGCAACCTGGTGAGCTTGGTGAAACGTACCCCATATTCCATCTAACATCCATCACATCAAACATCAGATCCAGAATGACCACTGTCTTCGAACACACCCACTGCTGGAGTAGTATTTTTTGGTTAGAATGCGAAAAAATAGGAAATCCATTCCAAGATAAGATATCTACCAAGTGAAAAAATCAACTTCGGCAAACTGATGGCCAGTATAAAAGTAAAACCATGTAATATTAGTAAGTAAGTAAGTAAAGTGTTATTTAAATAGGACTTTTTAAAACACACTGTTACAAAGTGCTTCACTTAGCAGAAACATGGCAGAGGATACAAAAACAGTAAAAGCACAAACATTTAAACAAAATGGATGTAAAACAAAGACAAAACTTTAGAGAGGCTAGTCTATAAAAAACATATATTAATATTATTGAAGTTTACTTTTTTAGCTGATACTAGATGAACATATTACAGGATGTAATGATGAACATTTTTGAAATATTCAAAATTATTGAGCCCTATGTGTGAGGGATACATCCCATTTACTGTTACCCTGCCCAACAGAGCAACAGAGAGGAGTGTGTGTGTGTGTGTGTGTGTATGTATGTGTGTGTGTGTGTGTGTGTGTGTGTCAGTCAAATGCTGGCTCGGTTCGAGCCTGAGAATTAGCCTTCCCCATTTGTCCATGGGGACTTGATAAGCAATTGCTGGCTTTAATGCTGAACCAGCCTCACCACAAATGAACAGCTTGAATAGCTTGGGCCGCAAAATCCATTTTTTCCATCGCCAGGGTCTGAACCACAACAGTGTAATCAGTCAGTTGTGTGATCAAAAGCAACATCAAGACAATACCTTGTATGACGTTGGGCACTGAGGAATATAAATCAATGTTTCTTCTCTGAATTTACTCAGTTCCTGTACTACAAAAGACTGTCTGTGTGACTTGTATGTATTCACACACACACGCAGAAGCACACACACACGTAACAAGTAGAAGTAGGCCTTAGATTAAGCCCCGTTAGAAACAGTTTTTGAGCTACTAGCAAGAGAAACTTGCCTCGGAAAAAATAATTAAAAAGAAAATAATCTAGAAATATTTTCTGCTTTACTTTGCTCTTTTAATATCTCTGCGGGCTTGTTCTCACAGCCCAAAAGCTAATGCTGTTTTAGAGAATTCTGCAATGTTAGAATTTTCTGAGCTAACCTGCTGATCTCAATTTGGGCTGGTTGCCTTTTTGGAGGAGCTGCTGCAGCTACTTTGAATCTCTCATGGGCCAGTATTATTACTGTCCATAATTCACCAGTTCCCTACAGTTGTTTTCAATTAAAGGCTCTGCTACAAGTGACGGCCCCCTCCGGCCCACCAGGAATCCTCCTGAGGCTTCTAATAGTCAATCCAGGCCTGGACTCCCTGTCAAATTCCTGGCATGTGGCTGTACTGCAAAAAAGCAAAAAAGAGTAAAAAAAATCCAGCCAATGGTTGACAAGTCTTCAAACAAGTAGCAACATCTTGAAAAAAGACAGACCCAGTGTTTTCCGCCTGCTGCTGGTCAGATACCCGATTACTGTCTCCTTTTCAGCTGGCTACTTTTATAATGGTAATTTTTGTTTTTAATGGGGTATATTCTCCCAATCTGTTTGCTGTACTGATGTTAGGAGCCTTGTAGTCGTGCACCTGACTGACTTATTGCCACACTTGATTTTGCTTTGTTTTAGTGCTGTGTCAGTGCAGAAGAGAGGAGATTTGCTGCTGTCACCCACTCCAACAGAGTCGCTCATTGTGGAAACAAAAGTGAAAGTTAAAATTCAACAGTTTGCTCCACATTGCTCGATTGTGATCGCGACGGCGTGTGCTGGACAGTACCATGGCAGTTTTTGGTCGTCAAAGATGTGTAAACTTGCCGAACACTCGGATATAAGGTGAACATAAGTGCAGTGCCACACACGGATGAGCCCCCCCCCCCCCCAGTGGCTATTTTGCAGTGGGAAACACTGCAGACCACCCCTGTTTTAAGGTAGTGTCACCTTGTTGAGGAAAAAGGTTCTTGAGTCAGAGGTTCATCTTATGTGAATATATTTATTAAAAGGAGTCTTCGAAGAGGAAGAGATGTACACAGCAGGATGCCCCATACACTTCTTCAAAGGAGAATAGATTTGAGCTGGTCTTTAAGTATCTTTCAAGGACGCACAGAATGTGCTGACATGGGAACAGGTCACAGAAACAGAGTTACGGCAACATGTGTTATGTCTTAGTTTAGAGAATCTACAGATAGTCTGGGACATCCAGTAGCCACTAGTGACAAGAGACCTCTGGCCTAGTAAGTTATGGCACAAGGGTTACAGTGAGGTGACCATTCATCATAAAACAGTGCATTCCCAGAGGGGGACCCCAGTTCAGCTCTTCATACATATATGTTACATTTTTCTTCCACACACCTCATTCCAGAAAAATCTTCAAACAAGTGAAAATTAATTGGAAACAATTGAAATTAACTCATTTGAATACTATCTTGCAGGTCAAAAATAAGATCTTAAGACTGAATAGAACATTAAAAGACTTTAAGATGGATATTTTTGGAATGTGGGGGTGGAGTGGATTGTCTTGTGAAACTGCGAAGTGGAGGAATAAAAACTCCTTCTTTAAAGCCAGACATCATACAGAGTTGTTATCATATATGATCTGCGCTTCATTAGCAGTGTCAACAGTCAGAGCGCCTCTGAAAACACAGCTAGTGGAAAGGCAACTGCGCCAGTGAAGGACTTGGCTCATTCACATCGCAACTAAAGCCTCAGATGACAGAAGCAAAAAGCAACCGCAGCTCTGTTCAGCCATGCTATGCTAAGCTGTGTTTAAAAATAGATTCCATTAAGCCCTGATTTTCACAGTGTTGATATGATTTGGACTTGCCAACATATAGGGTGAGCGCTTGCAATGACTCTTCCTAGATTTTCCCCCTATCATACCCTAAAGAAAAGGTGAGCAAGATTGCCTCTGGGCCCCTAAACATTACATCTTAAATCATTTTTGCTGCCAGCTGCATATGGTTAAATAAATAATGTTGTTGGATTGTGTTTTAGCATTTATTGTGTGAGTATGATATTCATAAATTGTGGAATAAATGCATCCCATCAATCTCAAGGTGTGCAAGGCCTGAATTAAGAGCAAGGAAAGCATTCTCCCCCATCAAATGGAAAGCATGTCAATGGAAAAACCCATTACATTTGCCTTCAGGCACTTTCCTATTTAACACTGTGTTCTCTTTAATGGGGTTATTCAGTAAACCTCCCGGCCATCTTCAACTAATTGCATGTTTCATAAACTGATAAGGAAAACTCACACAGGTTACAGGCTGCAGCCCATACATCTTATTTAGAGTTCTGCACTTCTATAACCAGCCAATTTAAAAGCTTAGCTACTTTACTTCTTATCAGCCATTTTTACCCCTAGCTGAAATTACATACTGTATAAACTCAGTTAGGGAGGGCTTGGTTTTGGTTTTACAGGTCTGTATAGGTCTATAAGCTCTGGAATAGCTAAGGTGCTGTGATCCCAGTCATATTTTTGATGAGAAAGAGGAGTTTGAGTCCCAGTATCAGTTAAGTGTTTTGTTTCTTGTCAGTTTTTGATGAGGTGAGTTGGCTTGTATCCTGTGCAGTGTCATCAGCCTAGCCCTTCCAGCCCCACAGCGTACAGTACTGTTTGTTTGTGTGCATGCTCATTCGCCGGTGTCTCATTTGAATGTGTGCAATGCCGGTAATGAGCAGCCAGAGCTGGCAGGGCATAATAATGCACAACGAAGGGATGAGATGGATCCTCTGCTGGGTGTTTCTCTTTTACCATTATTGTCCTGGTTGCCAAGATCCTTAAGTCCCAGATGCTGCAGCAATTTACATGGGCTTAATGAACCTGTTCGCTTAGACATGCCTTCTCCTGCTATTCCCCCGTACCACTGGCACATGGGTGGAGAAGAGTCAGGCCCAAATCCATCATGTAATAGGCTTTAGATAACAACATCATGATGGCTAATATGTATTGGAGCCAATCTGGTGCTGCTTTTGGATCTGTGCCATTGCCACTGCACATGTTTCAATGACTTAATGCAATTGATTGGATGTGCTAAGCAAGGGGAGCAATTTTCTCCAGGATTTTTGATGGGTTTTGTCATTAAGAAGATTAAGGGGAAGAATAACAATTGATCGGGACTCTGGGAGGTTATTGAATTAAACCAAATTGTGATGTGTGCGCTGCTGCACTTGGTTGATTTGTTATGTTTTAATAAGTTGGAAGATTATTCTGTCACTAATGCGTAACTTATTTTATAATTTGGATTCCTACTTACTGTCACTAAATGGGCCTTTTCTCAATGCAGATGCTGAGGCTTGTCTGGAGAACATTCTCAGACAATAAGAACCATTCCTTATTGTCGAGCAAGTTGTTCACAACACAGTTTTTACAGGCTTTCGTTTAGCTCCCACTGGTTATTCTTAACAAGGTCACCTGGTAACAGGCATTTGTAAGAAAAATTACATTTGTGGTTTGGATGGCAACATGCTGTGCATTTCTATCAGACTGAAATTGCATAGCCTTGCTGTCCTTGGTTATTATGCTTTTTAAATAGTCAATCAGTTGTTACATTATCAGGATGCATGTCTCAAGGGGAATTTTAAATGGATGTCTGAAATATGAAATGATCTTTGTGTTAAACTACTGTCAAAAAAGCTATCATATAATTTGTCGGTGTTTGTCATCATTGTGTAGACAGGATTTGTCCATGGTTGAGTAACGTCCTCTCACTGTTAAGTTCCATTGCAAATGTTTATCCTACACATTATTGCTTTGACCTTTTTTAACCTTTATTTATCCCAGGAAAGTTAACCGAGCATGCATGCTCCTTTTCAACAATTACCCGCTTGACCCTCACACACCTGGGAGCTTTCAGCATAACCACAGTCTTCTACTTAAACCACTGAGAAACTTCAAAGAAGAAACTGGGGGTTGAGTGCCTAGCACATGGGCAAGGAATGATTTTCCCTGCTGGTCTGGGATTCAGACCAACAACTTTCTGGCATGCCCACTCAGTTTGGGGTCAGACACTTTAGAAATTACCTCATGTAGGCTAGGTATGTTTTACAATTAGACTGACAAAACAGTAGCTGAATTACATAGGCTTATTGCATTTTCATTTAACTTCATATTTGGACTTTGTTGACTCACAATGATCTAGCTGGTCAGAAGGAAAGCAGGCTTTTCCATGTATTGATTATAATTGGGCAGCCTTCCCTGCCCGGATAAATTAAAGTCCATTTTTGTTTCAGATTTATTTCAGTTACTGTGATGCACAAATCTGGTTTTCAAGCCTTCTCGTTGATGTAGTTTACAAAAAACAAAGATTTAATGCAGTCAAGCGCTGGATGCCTATTAATGAACTACAATAACCATAATTCATTGCGCCTAGTGATGTGAGACAGTTGGTGGTCCTTCGAGTCGCGCTTTCTGTGCCAACACAAACTAGAGAGGCAAAGTTTGAAACCTAGGTTACACAGTAGGCTATGTGGAGGAGGTAACCCATTTGTAATGTGTTGTGTTTTATATTCACTTCACAAAATTTGCAATAATCAGAGGTGAGTATAATAGTCAGCTAATGCTGCAGTAGCAAGTTAGCTAATGCTAGTCACATTAGCATACTATACATTAGTTAGTGAACACAGATAAACACTGAGCTCGCTAAATTAAATGTTAATTAAAATGCGGCCAAAGTGTAGCCTACTTAGATATATACACATTTTGGACACACAACACTGCCAACCTGTGGGAAACACTGGGAAGATATGTTTTTGTTCTCTGTTTGTTGAATGGAAAGTTACTCTATTGGGTTACATGTGTTGACCTCCTGTTTTAGCAATTGTGTTTGCTCTTCATCCCATCATGTATTGGTCAAATCTTATTCTGTCATCCACACAGGAAATTTAAACTGTAGGAAGTGGATTGAGGAATTAATTAAAGAAACAAAGGAAGTACATGAGGAAGTACTATAATTAAAATGCTGTGTTCTGTCCCTTGTTCCGTTCACATTGCTTGGTCCAGCTTTCCCCGCACACACTGGCCAGAGCTTCGGGTTGTCTGACTGTCCCTTTAAACAGTATAGCACTATTGGCCGTCCTGGAGGAATTGGATTGTTTTTCACCCTGCTGACCACCACTTTGATGAGTTAAGTGCACCAGGCTCTGAGCCTAGGTGGAGCGAGGTAAATCAGTGTCTGTCCAACCCATATTGTGCCCCCCGTTGGGTTTCATCAGGAATCAAAATGCGTTCTAATGTTCTGGCTCTTGCTTTGCAGACTCCTTCATGGCCTCTTGCTTTCACCGTGTCCCCAAGTCAACCCAGCAGCAACCACACACTGTACAGGAATACATGATATGCTTAATCACTGTAATTGCATTTTACTGTTACTAATGTCATCCTATAGAGACCTTAGAGTGATTAAAGCAATCTCAAATGGATAATTTGCTCTATCAATAAAATTACTTACTCAAATCACTGTTATGAATCAGAGACCCTGTTCGTGGGACGAACCCTAAGCTGAGCATAATCCCTGCCAAATGGACTGGCGATTAGCTTAACTCAGGAGTTTTTGGTCTCTGCCAACACACAGGCACTGCATTTTAAGCAGATGAGCATTCATTGAATTTCTCTATTCATCCAAACCCTCTGCCTCCTCCTCACATACAAGCAGGCTAACATGCATGCACACACACACACACACACACACACAGAAGAATGTGCATACTGAAAATGTCTTTATTCATTCCAGTATTCAGAACAGTCTTTTGGAATAATATATAGGAAAGTTTACATTGCTTTACCCTTGCCTGGCACTTAGAAATCTGCTGAATTCTCTCACGATCATTAACTAAGTACAGACCTCAGCTACAACCCCCAGGCGTTCCCTCCAACTCCCCGCGTCCACGCTACATAGTCCTGGTATTAGTAGGGGTTTTGGATGATGTGTTTCCCACTGCTTGAGGGGGGAAAGCAGTATGCTGCATCTTTTCATGCTGTACAACCCAGTTCTTTCACCCACACTCTAAACTAGAGTGTGTGTACATGTGTGTGCACTGCATGTGTGCTGTGAGACAGAGAGAAAAAGGCCCGTCCCTAAAGGAAGCAAGTAAGCACAAATAGGGCATGTAAAATATGACTATGCCCAGAGGGGCCTCTCCTCTCCACAATGTATTTATTCCAATATTTGCAGATGACTGAAACCAGTTAAGTGCTGTGGCAATTGCTTATTTCCCTTTGTCAGGATGATGAATGTGGTCCCACCTATCGGACTGTGCAGGGGTTCCAAAGTCCTCTGACAATGAAGGATTGTCCATTTGTGCCATGGACAGAGCACATCAAAAAGGGCGGATAAAGCCCTGCAGGAAAGCAACAACAAACACTCCCTTTTTACTGTCATTGTTTATGACAGAGGAATTTACACGGCATGGCATTTTCAGTGTCATGCACATGCATTGAAGACCTGACATCACCTGACATCAGCCAATGATGGACACACAAATATCTTTTATCTGTCAATGTTTACACGGGCGGTGTCAAATAGGGATGCAGAGAATAACCAATGTCACTATAAACCGCGCTTTAAAAAGCAACGGTTTTCTAAGAGGCTGCAGTATCTATGTTTACGGTTCTATGCTCTTTAAATGCAGCTTGGCATTCGCACAAGATAACGCCTGTCAAAACTTCTCATGAGAGTGAATCACGTTGTGTGTGTGTGTGTGTGTGTGTGTGTGTGTGTGTTTGTGTTTGTGTTTGTGTGGGGCTACAATAGCTAACAAAGAGGAGACGACATTCCAGCATTATATCCATCAATAAAACGCCTTAAATCAGCAGTGTTGTTGCCGAAGAAGACTGATGTCCAATTTGCAAAACATGCTGATGAGAAATGGTGGCCAAAGGGTCAAACACATCTAACGTGCTACAGCATCTTCCACATCACCATCCATCCTCGCATGATCAAGTCAAGGTAATAAAAGAAACATGTTAAGCTTGGTGGCAAGTTGCTAAATGAAACATCAAGCTGGTAGGGGATTAAATATAAAATTATCACTTACAATCAAAGTAGTGGTAAATTAAGAGTTGGTCTTTCAGTGTAACGTAAACCAACATCAACAAAGCAGGACTGGGAGTATTGCAGCATCCATCAGTTACTTTGCATTTTAAAAAGCTCATCAAACCGGCTGCAGTCTAGTCCAAACAAAGTTAAATTAGTCCATCATTTCTACTCATCAGTGTGTTTTCGTCAATGTGATGAGTTGTTTGGTGCGATCATTTACTTCCTATTTGCTCATTCCCATCTGTATTAATTATAAACAGTTGCAAAGTATATGCTAGGTGTGAAAGACTAACCTTTTATACTAAGTCCAATCCATTATTTTTTGTTTTCGAAAGGCAATTACTGTATTATTTCAGTTTCAAAAGGCAGCTACTGTGAATTCTACAACTACATACTTTTTTCCATTGTATTTAGGTAAATGTGTTTTCAACATGTTTTGCAATCAAAATAAATAAAAAAAATACAATAAAACCTTTAATTATAAGAAAGCTCATTTGATTTCCCCCATGCTTAGTGTTGTAAAACTAAATCACCACATAATCATAAAACTGAAACACTGATTTTTCTTCAAACTATAATTGTACCATCAAAATCTCGTAATGTTGCACCCTTAGGG
Source organism: Centroberyx affinis (assembly GCF_046629955.1). Taxonomy (NCBI): domain Eukaryota; kingdom Metazoa; phylum Chordata; class Actinopteri; order Beryciformes; family Berycidae; genus Centroberyx; species Centroberyx affinis. The sequence continues at coordinate 39,399 of NW_027279443.1, forward strand.
CTCTATTTTCATGGATCAGTGACGCATGGCGCGAAACATGATCAACGACGCATGATGTGGGTGCATAGAGCATGGCGCCTGATGTTAAGTCATTTTGTGGCCAGCGCCATGTGGCGCACCTACGGTCTAGTTGGAAACTGCATGGGCTTAGAAAGAATACATTATCAATAGGTGTGGGAGGGTCTGGCGTCATCATGACCAATCAAATCACCTCTTTTCCTTCCCTTTAAACGCAGTGCACTCTGCACCATGGCGCTCTGACAATTTTGTGATGTATAGAACAGTCTGGAGTGGAATCGCCACAAGCGAATATATGGGACCTTAAATTAAACCAGCTTGGGAAGAGATAACACATTTGGTTCCCATGTTGCTCTGGTCCAAGGAGAACCGCTGTCCAAAGTAGGAAACGATTCAGTGACATTAGGCGAAAAGCCAAGCAGAAGTTGGTGGCGTCCTGTGGGGGCATCCACAGCCAGTTCCTCACATCTATATTGGATGACAATCATTCACACCACAGCCACATGTGTATAGTTAGAATGAATGAAAAATGCTGTATCTTATTTTTTCCTGCTTGAGGGATTTATATCAAAGTCAAATCGGCCAACATATCATCCACAAAAAGGCTTGGTAAGCTTTTGAATAGGAACTGTTCATGCGCGCATCGCTTGGTAAAGCCATGAAAATAGCACAGAACATGACACCGCCTTGCACCATGCGCCGCTGACCTGGTCTGAGCAGGCGGGCGGTACAAGCCCAAATCCCGGTAATCCTTGACACCGAAATTGCACTGTGCTGCTTCGTAGTTCCTGACACGCCCCCTGCTGCGCCCCGCTTCCCACTTAGGGGCAGTCAAGTTCACGGTGAGTCATCAAAACACCAAATGAGTGCAGGCAAGAAAAAAAAACCTCTGTGTGCCTGACAAAAATGCCACCTCCAGCGCCAGTATAAAGCTTTGCCATGCGCCGTCACGAAATGAAATGAAGTTGCCCACGGGATATGAGGTCCTTTTACATTTTTGAGGGTACAATAATAGTCAGATGAAAAGGCTGAACATGCACCTCTCTTGATAGTAGTCATTTGCACTGATTGCCAGTCAAAACATCGACAGCGTAGCCTCCCTTGTCATCTCAAGAGTCCTCAGAGTCTAGATGCTACACAAACACTGTTTTTTTGTCTGGGGTTCTTCCGACTTAACTTGGGGTTTAAGCTCTTGTTGTTTACCACTGTAAACTCGTCAGTAAACCCCAGTAGTCCGGGGCTAACAGGCGTCGAGTGCCTCTACCTCACACCCCGCCCTGACCCCTCCCTCTGCCTCCACTTCCCCCGCTCTCCCTGGCGCACTGCCAAGCCTGACCTGTCACTTGGGTGGTGGGTGGTGTGGGTAAACTGTTCGACAGCAGAATACCCAACCAGACACATACTGACGACAGGAATAGCCTCACACACACACACTCTCACACACACACTCACACTTCAAAGCACAAACAAACGTGATAGAGGACTGCACCAGAATAAAAATCAGTCCTCTTGGAAAATCTAAATATTTTATGTGCGCTATTAATCAGGGACATTATTCAAAAAGTACTTTTATTCCTAAAATCTTTCTTGCTCTTTTTTTTTTTTTACTTTGAAGGTTACAGGGTTGGGTTTTATTTCTTGCTGACATCTTGTACATCTTGTTGTCACCTAGGTAAAACCTCATACTGTTCAAAGCCACAGCATGCCGTACACGCATCTTAGTGCTATGAAGTATAGCTGTCATTTGTAATTCAGCTGTCCTCATGAATTGAGGGCTGCAATGAGTCTTTCCACTGTGTCTGTCATGTACTGGTGTGTGTGTGTGTGTGTGCGTGTGCATGCATGGGCGTGCGCAAGGGTGTTTGGGGGAGTAAATGCGTGAGCCAGAGAGGGAAGATTGAGGAAGGAGAGAAAGGTTGACAGAAAGACAGAGAGAGATGAGGGAGACCTGGGCGCAGATGGCAGTGGGAGGCACACGTCCCCGCTGAGCTGTTCAGGATAGTCCCTGCCAGCTCGGGAGCGGCAACAGTAGCGCACAGAGCAAACAGGCAACCTCAGAACGGGTGGCTAGATTTGGGAAAGCAGATGCTAAAAAGGCGTTTGCATGCGACCAGGAACACAACAAACCAGGAAAACAGCAATCCCCCATTAGAATTGAGTGGGCGTTTTGTTTCCCCCCCCAAAAAAAAAAACATTCGGAGAAAGCCCAAAAAAAATACCATCCCTTATGCTGTCGCCTTGCCCGTAGTTTTCTGTTTTGGTCTTGTGTGTTTGTCTTTGTAGCAGAGATTATCTATAAAGTATATGCAGGCTTGCGGTGTTTGTACACTGCAAAAAATCTGCATCTTAACAAGTCATTTAGTCTATTATTGAGTCCTAAAATCACAATTTTCTTAAAATAAGTGAGAAAATCTGCCAATGGGGAGAGATAATGTAACTTGTTTCCAATGTAAATCAACTTGTTTCAATAATTGTGTCATTTTCTTGATAGTAATGCAGTGACTTGCCTTTTTCTGACTTGTTTCCAGATACTGACACTCAATTCTAGAAAATTCCTGAAACAAGCGAAAGTGCATCGGAAACAAGTGGAGTTATCTCACCCCACTGTCAGAGTTTTTCTCTTGTTTTAAGAAAAATTAAAGATTAAAATTAAGATTTAAAGGCTGAATATGAGACTAAATTACTTGTTAAGGTGGACATTTTTTGCAGTGTATGTTTCATGTGTGCTGTAGACACGCTGGTGCCCGCGATGGGCATTGCTTGGCTCTCCTGTGCATTGATGAATGGCCCCAGTCATGGAGGGGAGAAAGCCCATGATAAGTTATCTGCCGTGTTGTTTTTCTGTGCACACATTACAACATATTTGAAATGAAATGAGGCATAATTAATAGGCTCCCAAGGCCCAGGCAATATTATAGCGCCCTGAGCTCCAGTGTGCCTGTCTGGGGTTAGTCAACCACCCACTGCCTGCCTCGATCCTATCCCTCCCTGGGTCTGCAAGACACTGCGCAAATGCAATTATCTGCCATATTTATATTCTCCTCTCCCTCCGATCTGCTTGTACGCATGCTTGCTCATTCGTTCTGCTCGTACCCTTTTCCTTCTCTTTTCCCCTCTCTGTTTCTCTCTCTCTCCCCCTTTCTTTGCCCCCTGTCTGCCCTCCAACCCCCTACTCTCCTTCTTTCCATAGGCGGGGAATTACAGAGACATGTATTCATGGTGAATGTCAAATGCCAGAATCAGTCATTATAACCTCACAATTGGTGCATTAATCAGAAATCTTTGCAGTTGTGGATGCTTGTCCCTGTTTTCTGGGTGGACAACACTCTCACTTCACTGAGACATTTTTTTTTTTCATTTTTTGCAGAATATTTGCTGATTTGCCTTTTGTAGGCCTTTTTCATGCTGAAACTGCAGGGAGGTGGCAGCGTACAGTGTTGAGCCATTGATTTTGAAGGACAGGATAATTTGATTTGGGAGATACATTGTTGGTGGTCTCCGCATCCACAAGTAATTACGACCAGCTGACGGGCACCTTAAGGGACGGAGCGGTGTGCTTTTTAGTCAACTATTCAATAGCCTTCACTCATATTAGTGATGCACAGAGGCAATACCCACCGAGCTCTCCACCGGGAACAGTCTTAAGGCTGTGTTTAAAGCACAAACACAAGGTTAAAGTCCTGTTTATCGCAAGGGGAGAGGCCTGTTTACTCAATTTCCTCTAACGGCTTTCCTTTGCATTTGACATTTAAAGGGAGTGTTAGTCCCTGAAAAAGTTGGAGGCCATATATTATTAACGAAAGAACCATCAGGTTGTTCTTTGAGAAAACTTTGTCAAAGGCTCACTGTAGCTCTGCTTGGATGCTGAGTACTCAGTGTATCAGGTTGCTTCGCTTTCAGTGTCACTTTTGGGCAGAGATGGGTCAAATTAGTTTTGAAATATTTTGAAGCCTTTTTCTGTGATTAAAAATGCCTGCTACAATGAAATTAATTGCACTGTGCAAACTGTGCCTGCCTAGCACTGCAGGCAGTCCTAAGCAAACTAAAATGACTGAAGTGATTTCAAATGTATCCTTAAGCCTGCAGCATGCTGCCTTTTTATGAAAGGAGTGCAGACTCATTTATCTCTTTAGCGTTTATCACTATGAGTAGACAGTTATTGGTACTGGAAGTTGAAATGAGAACTGTTTACCAGTAAATCTGTTCAGGCAGTGTCCTCGGTGTCTTTTGGTTGCATCTTTTCAACATGGCTGACTCTAAGCAAAAAATAAGACTGCTGTTAGCGGGCGGGTGGTGGAATACACTGTGTACCAGTGCTAAACACTTCTCCTCACATGGTTATCTCTTTCTAGTGGATGTGATTCAATGGCACTGACTTACCGGGCCAATATTGTTGTCACAGCAGTGCTATCTGACAGTGAACAGTGATTCTGAATGACTCCTTGCTAGGAAATGGAATGCATTCTCCCCCAGACAATGCGCTATTTGTTTAACAGATAATGGCACAGTAGACTGTCTATATGTTTGATCGTGCATAGTCTAGCCACTTTTTGAATATGACATTTAACAGAATCTGGGTGTGCAGTGGACTCAGAGTTGATCTGAATGCAGTGCTGGTGCTCGACGGAGCTTACACATTCACACACCCAAACGTTAAGCAAAGCACATTCACAGATATTATAATAGGGGGGAATTGTGTCTGGGATGGAAAAATGCTCGCCCATTATGCGGCAACAAAGGCCACTCTTATCCTCTCTAAATTCCAGCTCGCAACTTTGAATCAACCATTAATTCGTAAGCCCCATTCATTTTTATTCTCTTGAAGTTGAATTCATTCAGTCAACGTCAGCGCTTGAAAAAGGAATCAATAACGTGAATTAATCCAGAGATTACTCATGTAAAGCTTTGAACGATTTTCTGTACATGAATTAGTTCTAGTGTAAAGACTTGTGTTGACTTGTGCTGAAATTGAAATAAACAGCTTGTGAAATGCTGCACATGCGAAGGGTTTAAACAACGGAGGAGAGGAACTACACATGTAGCCTGCCACAGTTCATGAGGGATCACCGTTTGTTTTCAGTTTTTTTTTTTTCTAGTTACATATTGTGGACTGCCTTGACTGAGCTGTGTGTGCTTCTTCTTCACGTGCAACAAGTCAAAACCGTTCAACCAGGCAAGCCGTTCAAGCAGGAGTCACCTCATTTGTATGTAGCAGCGGTGCCAGTGGGGGGGAACAGGGGGAGCGGTTTCAAGCTGGAGGGAGCATGTCAGAGAGGTGAAGTGATACTGTACTAGGTTTGTAGTACTACCTACAGTACTAAGTTACAATAGAGTTGTGGCATCAATGTCATATGTAGTCAATGGGCTGAGAATCGCAGCTTCCCTGGTCACAAAGTAAACCCAAGTGTCAATTCAAACAAAAGTGATCTACTATAAAGTAAAAAAAAGGCTTTTATCTGCGTCTTACTTAAGTGAGGTTTTGGAGTTGTTGTTTTTTTATGTGGTTCTCTGTGACGCTCTGTGTTGGTGTGTCGGTGTCAGCATCGGGTCTGTGTGGATTACGGCTGGAAGGCTTCAGATGTGTCCCACCGGCCACAGTCGACAGGATTACTGTAGGGATTAAGAGCCTGGTGCTCTGTACCTCTGCTGCACAGCACTATGTCCTCATTCTCCCTCAGTCTCTACACCCCCTACACCCCCACTACACTCACACACACTCTCTCTCTCACACACACACACACACACACACACACACACATCTATGCTTAAGAGAAAGAGGGGCACCACCACTGAAACAACATTTATCATGGTTGTAGAAAGCACGCATTAAAGAATATTTACACATAGATTTGAGGGGAATAAGTGCATCACTGGTGCACTCATTTTTCAGTGCATGCCTTCGATGCACTGTGCTTACACAAGCTGTAAACACAGTGTTTATAGGTATTTTTGAGGAAGATTTTGAGTACAATGAGTAGACTTTTACTGCCCTGTAGCACCCAATGACCATAAAATGAAATATCTGTGGGTGGTTTGATAGGGTTATTTATCAATACCAGTGACTCAACAATTACTTCACCAAGTGCTGAGATTTCTGGCTTTCAAAACTTATTCTCTGGCCTGCTCTCTCTGTTTTGGAACAAAAACTCACCACCCATTGGGATTTCAAGACACTCGAATCCCACACACTCCCTCACCGGGAGAGTGTAACCGGTCTGTTGTGGTTGCAAGCTAGATGTTACTTTTGAGAAGCTAATGATTTTGCGTACTGCCAAAATCACTAATCAAACATGGCAGATAATCGTTGTTGTATAATACCAGTGTGTCGACCTGCACAAAGCCCAAGAGCTTTTTATTCACAGGTGAAGTTAGCTTTCATATGCTAGCATCTCGTTTGCTAGCATCTGTCCAACACGTCCAACACCGTTTACAGATTACATGCGTGGTCAGCTCCAGTGTGTGATTGATTGGCCATCAACTTGTCAATCAAAGCTCTATTGTGAACGGAAAGGATACACCCACAGTTATCAAGACAGGCACTAGATGTAGTGAAAATGTGTGTGTTTTGTTTATATTTTAGTGAAATTATTGCACTTTAACTTTGATAGCCTATGCCAACAGCACAAACTGAATTTAAAGTGACGAACATTGGTCTTCAACATTGCAGTTATTGATTGATTATGGATGCGATAGGGGACACAAAAAAGTGAACAATAGGTAAAAATAAAGGTGATGTTAGATGCATTTTAATCTGCTGTAGTAATCACAAATGAGGCGGCTTTTCCATCATAGTTTCACAAGCTCTCCATCCAAATTATATTATCTGCACTTTGTAATGACATTTTTAAATTGTTGTTTACATTCTAGCAAGTCAGTGCCATTTGTGGCTCAGAAATAAACATAATTCTGCACAGTCAGACTTTGATGCAGTTGGTATTATTGGCTTGAACCCGATCAAGAAGGATTGAACCCAGTTTCCTTCCTCACTACACCACACTGCTGCCTACATGCAAAGGCTTCATAATAAAGTACCCTGGGTGTCCTGGTGCCTCGGCATATTCAGGCACGTAACGCTTGCTCGCAATCTCATGGGTTTGAATCCGGCTCATGACCTTTGTCACATGTCAAACCCTCAAACACTTTCCGGCTACTCTCCACTGTGTGCCAGTGTAACTAATAAAGCAAAAAAAGCTTTAAAACAACTTAGAGAAAGATTAACTCTCCGTCTACACAGCAGAAAAGACCTGGGATTTTCACACATTCATCACACATAGCCTCCATTCACTAGTGCTTCGACATCCACTCTGTCGGTGTGAAATGCATTTTCTCACTTGAGGATTCATTTTGGACAATTGAGCTCTGTTGAGGCCAGTGAGTCGTACTAAAGGTGGTAGAGCATACTGCGAATAGCGCTAGCTCAGTTATCGAGGCATCTCTTTCAAATGTGTGCAAAGCGGCAACAATGGAGCGCAACATCTGTCCCCGACTTCACCATCAAAAGGCTTTCCTCGTACATTTTTAACGGCTGAATTACACTCTCTCATTATGCTCTTCAAAACACTTCTTTCATTCAAGCGGGTTAAGTGCGCTTCGCTATTAAGAGAAACACAAAACCATTGTCTCTAAGCAGATGTTCCACTACAATGATGCTGTGAACCACTGATTTTCTGACTTAAAACAATAAGGACTGGAATGTGGAATATTCCAGGTGATCTTTGCAATGCCTGTCTCTGTATACTATTCATAACACTTTGGAAAGCATTTCATGTGTAAATGCTTAATTTAACGTGCAAAGCATTTAATGTAACTAATGTGTTATTGTGTAAAGGGTAGGACAACGTGATGTGACTCAGTTAAGCTAAATTATGCATCGCTGTAGGTTTAGTTTTAGTTTATTTACAAACACTGAAAATAGAGAGAATAAAAAAACAAGAAATGCAAACTGCGGGTGGCACAAAGAAACCCCAAGGGGCTTATACAACAAGAGAGGAAAGAAGATAAAAAAAAACAATAAGATGACAAACACACACATGGTTTTAAAACTCAACAAGGAGGAGAATGTTCCAAATAACAAAATATGTATGCACTGGCAAATGCTTTTTAAACTCATAAAGGTGTCATTAGATGCCTCATATGATACATTTTATTCTGTGCTGCTGCTGCATCCCAGCAACTGCATTTGTTGGAATAAACTCTTTATACTGTGCTGTCTAATAGTAACTGGAAGTAGAGGAACGGAAGCTTAGATGGGGTCTGCATGGCTAAAAGTTTAAATGTCCTGGGTGTCTGTTACATAAGTGTTACATAACGACAAATCTCAGACTACAGAGGGAGCCATCCAGAAGTGTGCTCATTTCTTGTGCCAAATATGGGGAAAAAATCTGCTTAATGTGAACTACCAGACTGTGAAACACCGGAATACGTCTGCAAGACGAGATCTGTGAAGTTGGTGCCAGGAAGAATATTTACATTTGAGGAAACCGAGAAAACAATTTTGAAAAGCAAATACGAATCTGGGTCAGAGTGATGCCCCAGTGTTAATTATGGCACCCGATCAAAGAGCTTGAATGAGTTTGGCTAAACGGATTACAGTCTGCTTCTCTTAATAACTGCCATACTGTAATTAATGGTTTCTCATCATTCTCCATTCATGTAAGGTGCTCAGACACCACCCAATCACTTTCTTTTTGTGCACTTTGTGCATAAAAAGATAAGGTCTGAATAAAATTCTGTGTTTTTTGTGAGCCAAAATACACAAAAAATGCTCATAATGAGTCTGGCCCCTCTAAAGTCACTCATCAGTAGCAGGGATAAATAAAAGTATCAATTAATGCATATTTTAGGTGTAAAAGCTGCTTCAGAATGCATGCTCTCGGGTCTATGAAATAATTATCTTAGCTTTGTATAAACCATGGGAAGCCAGCCTCCCAGTGGGCTCCTAAAGGAAAGGGCTTGATGAAAGAAAAGCCCACCTTAGGTGTTATCGGTTTTGTGTTGCTGTGCCTCTGAGAGGAACTCTTTGAGGAGATGAATAAGACAAATGTGGTGGAATAAAAACGTAGCTGGCAAAATGACTTGATTACAATTGCTCTGGCTCTGTCATTATCACTCTCTGCTGTGTTTTCTAATTTCATTTGATACTCAGATTTGAAGTAGTTTGTTGTTTTTGTAATGGAAAAATTAAATGAAAGAGCATGTTGACATTTCTGTGGTATATTTGAAAATAACCTATAATGAAGCTTGGAAGATAATGTGTTAAGTTAAATGAGTGGCTACTATCTGCTCATGAAATCTAAGAATTCCATGAATTTTTTTTTCAAAGAAAAATAAATCTGACTGTCAAAGAAATGGAAAAAAAATGTGTTAAATGATAAGTCACTTAAGGCCAATGATCTTCAGATCATAGAGGCTGGCAAGGAGCCTTTCTCCACTTTGTGTCTCTTAGAGGCAGATGATATATCAACATAGGAGCCCCAATTTATTTTCCTTTTGTCATATTTATGTTATTTTAATTATTTTTTACACAGCTCATGAAATTTCTAAATCTTGATATACGCATTTGCACTTGTAGCCTGTAGGCCTACCATTACCTGAAAATAATAGCTGTAGCATGTGTCCTTAATCTCTTGTGGCTGTAGTGCAGCCCTGTCTCGTTGATGAGGATACTGAAAAGGAGTGAAGCTTGCCTTGGGGCTCCTCCAGTAAATCTTGCCTAAGGGCCAGCAGCAGTACTGCTCGGGTGGTCAATGGACTAACTCACAGAAAGCTCCTTGTGCACTTTGTCTACAACCTGAACTTCTCTGTTGTACTATTTTCAGAACTGTCCATTCTCCATTGTTTAGCGCTGTTTTGTGACAATACCTCCAGGGCAGTGGCTCCTCAGGGTGAGGCCAGCCAGGACTGGACCATTGTCCTCTACCGGCTTGCCTGACGGACATTTTCTTGGCATAGAAGGTGCAGAGCTTTGTGTTGGGTGCCAAACTGATTTCCTCGGTGGCTTTATTGCTGGTGCTGGCAGTCTGGATGGCATGATGACAATAGCTAAAGAGCCAAACTTGATGGCCCCTTTTCCCACTCATTATTGCACTGTTTATGACGGGTTGTGATGTGATTTCATCAGTCAAGACAGCGCCGGATTGATAAGAGTAGAACTAGGCTACTTCTTTCTGACAGTGTTGACCCTAGTTTTCATCATCAGCTTTCAGAAGTAGAAAGTATTGGCCTCAGTAATGATCACACTGATATCAAAGTATGGCCCTAATAGAGTCTGTTCACACCCATGATTGCTTGATTGTATGAGACTGGACTGGAAGCCTGAGCTTTGTTTGCTAGATTGTCAATTTTCGACTGTCAGATTTCAAAAGCTACAGTATGTATGGTTCCAGATCTGGGTTTGTAATTGTCAAGTCTAAAATACATATTAATATCTATATTGTCAATACAAGAACATTAGGGATGCACCGATATATCGACAGACTATCAGTATCAGAGACAATATCAGCTTTAAAAAGCAATATCAGTATTGGTCCGATATTTTGTTTTATATTGGGCCGATTGTGGAGTTGGGATTTTTTGTACCTTTCTTTCTAGGAGTGTGTCACTAAATACAACTATTAAATTAGCAACATAATAAAACTAACATGGTCTTTTGTTTAAAAATAACACCTGCTACGATTCTTAGAAAAATACCCGATATGGGTGGGAAAATATCGGATGTCTGTATCTGCCTCAAAAAAGAACAAAGAACGCCCAGTTTCATTTCTCTGCAACTCCTGTTTGCTGTGTCCTTTTTTGTGCTGTCTGTCCTAGCTATCTGCTGCATCAGTATTTAATTTATGAGGTATCATACACTGCAATAATGTATTAAGTTACATGACTGACCACTATCTGCTCACTGTGCATTCAAAACCTATGATGGAAATAAGAATCAAGCCTATAGCTTTCTGTATGTGTATCTGCAGGATTGAGGAACAACAGATCAGGTTCCAAAAATATGGTAATAAGTGTGATCTGTTAGTCACTGTAAAACACAGTAATTAGATTACATATACTCATAAAGTATGTGATTACTTGGTCTTGAGTGAAAGCATTTAGATAATGGGATTATATACTAACATAATTTTACACAACTTCAAATAATAATCGAAGGTGGTTGTACATGATAACATTATTCAAATTGCAATGAAAAATGAGAAGATATTGTTCATAAAACTGCATATGCTGTGGATTTTGGAGTAAGTATTTCAAAAGTAAGAGAAAGTAATTCATTATATGTTTGATTACAGGTCAATGGATTTCCTTACAAAGAGAGTAGTCAACATGCAGGCACACATGTGCATAAAATACACAAATAATCTGCACATGCAAACACACACATACTCACTTGCAGACAGATATTGTCTGGCTAAATTTCAATTCTACCCAACGTGTCTGTCCTGTATATAGGATATTGTAATCGTTCTGTAGCTGCTATCTGTCTGTGGTATTCCTGAAACTTTCTCAGATCAATGTCATTTCCCCCTAAGCCATCAAAATTTCAATAATGTGGCACTGAATGTCAATGACTGTGTGCCAGTGGGTTTTGAATGCATACACTTGCTCTTGTTGACAAGTCAGCAGCCTGTGGACCTGTAGCTCAGTGCAGCATGGCATTAGTAATGCCTGGGTAATGGGGCCGATTCCCTCCACGGGCCCTGGGGCCACCCAGGGCGATATGAAGGTCTCAGGGCTTACTGTAGGGTGCTGCAAAGTTGGGATTCAGACAGAAGTAAGGAGAGCATTTCTCACAGATTGTTGAGGCGCTGGCCACGGCATGACATGAGTAAAATAATGAGAAATCGCTGCACACTCATAAAACTGATGCAAATTCTAACTTTATTCAATGCATTAAATGTGCTGTAAGTAAGATTTTACTGTCCTATAGCACAAATTGGCCATAATACACTGAATGTACAAAACATTAGTGACATCTTGCTGATATTGGGTTGCAGCCACTTTAGCAAAATCCACATCTCAACTCCCTAAAAGCTTAAGAATCCTTCTCTAACTTGTCTGCTTCTCTTTATTTACATCTCCTGCTTTGTGATTGGTATAGATTTAATATGTGAAATCAATAAGGGATAATGGCTTTTACCTGGATTCACCCCATCAGTGTGCTTCATGAAAAGAGTAAGTGCCACTAATATTTTGTACATTCATTTTGTATCTACTGGTTCTTGATAGAGTTGTTGATCAATACCAGACTCAATGATGATTACTTTGCCAGCTGAGATTTCTGGCTTTCAAAACTCACTTTCTAGCCATTCCTACCAACCCTCCTTAATTTGTAGGCCCAATTAAACAATTCCTCTACCCTAGAATCAGCAGAACATTGTTATTTTGAAAGCCACTGTTCATACAGAACATGAAACTGAATGACAGCTGAGATCCTGCTGCCCGGGTTTCATTTACTTTCATTTTGAATGTCAACTCCCGCTGATGTAAAACGTTCGTGCTCGCTTAAAACACATCAAATAACAAAATTATTGTGATTCGTCCGGACAAATATAGCGCACTGTGCTTTATGTGTTAAATTGACTCAATCAGGGATCATCTGACAGCAGAGACGTTAAAAACTGCAGTGCAGTGAGTTCACATCAATCTCTATACTTCATATAAATTTCTCAACGACATAGCAAACATTGCCGGATACATTGGTGGATACCGATTTGGATATATTGAATAGATGTTTCAGGGGCTGTTGCTGGAGTCTCTTGTGATATTGTTTGTTGTCTGACACCTCGTTCACAATTGACTTCCATTTATTCCTATGGGAGAAAATTTTGCATCATCTCTAGTCCATCTCCGTTAACTTAACTGGCAGCTGTATTCTTCACTAGATTCATGAGCTATTTCGATTTTTTCTCGTAATACAATAAAGTACAGTAGAGTACCTATCTAGTAGTATCTTATCTATCTGTCTATCTAGATGTATTGATTTATTTTCAGTGTCAATACAATAGTAAACACTGATTACACTAAAATACATTGTTGTAATCTGTTCTTTAAGTTTTGGATCTTAGTCATGGTCTTAGTACACAGGTGTGTGTGTGTGTGTGTGTGTGTGTGTGTGTGTGTGTGAGAGAGAGAGAGAGTGCAGAATCCGGTGTGCATGTGTGCTGCTGCTGAACAAAATCCTGGGAGAAACACTGTTTGGTTGCTCATAGAGATAGATACAAGCAATACATTACTTATTGCCCCTTTACATATTGAATAAAACAATATTTGCACTGAGGCTACAAGCATGTGGTGGTGACTTGATAATTTACAGCTCTGTATTCAGTCGGCTCTTCAGAGTCAAACAAAAGTCTCACTGAAGTGTCTCCTGTCACTGTAGGTGCTACCTGTTGGATGGGATCTCGAAAGGAGCCTGGTTGAACCGCTCAAGCATCATATTCGCGGGGAATGACAAGTGGTCTGTGGACCCGCGTGTGTCCATCGTGTCCAGCGTCGGGGACAAACACGAGTACAGCCTTCAGATACAGAAAGTGGACGTAACCGACGACGGCCAGTACACGTGCTCCATTCAGAGCGAGCGCAACCCCCGGCCAAAGCTCCTCAACCTCATTGTAAAAGGTGTGTATCTCCCTCGCTGTTCTGTGTGTGTGTGTAGATGAGAGTGTATGTGTTTTATCCGTGTAAGTGTGTGTATTTGCATGAACTAGTGTTAAAGCAATATTCCACTAAGTTTTAACACGGGGGTTATTTGGCACTTGACCGCCGTGAAAACCAGAATATAAACTACTCACCAAGATTGGATGCAGCTGGACGAGTTTGTAGTGTTTGAATGAGCCATGAAAAAATTGCCTGAAAACTTCACACATTCAACAACAGATCTCGCTTTTAAGACGGCAAAGCAGTCCTGGGTCTGTCATCATTTTGCCTTTCTATTCTTGGTTTACAATAAAATTAATATTTAAAAAAAAAAGCAGATCTGGTCTCTCAAACAGGAACTATCTCTCCTAAATGGTGTCCCTCCACTATGTTCTCTTCTATCAGTAAAAATGCTATTACAGCGGCGAAATTACAGTCAATTAAAAATCACAGTAGCGGGATCTGTTGTTGAATCTGTTCACAAATGCGTTAAATGTCAGTTTTCAGGCTATTTTCGTGGCCTCAATCAAATGAATGGGAAATAAAAATCTTGGTGAGTAGTTTATATTTTGGTTTTGCCATTTCTGTCTGCCTTTGTATCGACGGTCTTTGTAAACTGTAATTTTTTCCAACATCTTGTTTGTTACTTATTACATGGATCATGTACCCAACGACGCTTAACATATGGGATCTGACAATATTCTCACATTGTCCGGGTAGCTAATGGTCACAGGTGTATCCAGCACCATCTGTGCTGCAAAAAGTGTCTGTCATTCACTTATACTCTGGGTAGGAACAAGTCTGTGTGACATTTTGTTTGGTCTTAACATTGTAGTATCTAGTCTGAACAGATTTTTTTTTCTGCGGATGCGAGCTCATATTGTTGTACGGTACGTTCTGTGCCTGTAGGCCATGTAACATCAAGTAAAGAGGCTTGTAGGTAAAATGACTGCAGGCACACTATGTAGCTTTAATCAAGCCTCTCTGGATTTGGTCACGGCAGGTAACAATAAAATAAGGTGTGATTCTTACAAGTCTTAGCTGAATTCTGTCTAGCTTGACTCAATATTATTGACATATATGCCACTGCAGTGATTCACAGAGGGTATAAAACTTGAAACTGGATTTCAACCTTTAAGAAATAAAACTGCCACTGGGCTCTCCAAAGAAGTGCAAATTGTGCTTCATTTCTATCCATATCCAACAAGGTCAATAAATGTATTTTGGTCTTATGAGAAACATGGTTGCTAGTCTGTTATGTGCACAGAGAGCTAATTGGCGACGGGACTTGGCGTGACAGAGTAATTGTTAGTCGTTGGGTTAATAGGGTGGTGTGTCTGAGTTTGTATGGTGATGCGCGCATGCCTCAGACAGTGGCTTAACAGCAAAACGAGAAAACAACCCCATTGAAAATCCATCTTCCAAATGCCATGTTCTATTCCTTTAACAGGCTGATGCAAAGATTTACAGCATTTATGGTCCACTTGTCTCTGAATATGCTCAGGCAGGAATAGCAATGAGGATGCAATGTTATCAATCAAGTTGTCAAAGGAAAATACAGTCAGCTGTATTCTGTTTTGGGTATTAATTTCAGCATTTATTTCACAACATAGTGTGAAGGCGCACAATCATTGTCGCTGCAGCGTCCGCATTCCTCGCCCCCAGTCCCTGACCTACTCAATGAGCCTGCAAGCAGGGAGCAGCTGTATAATGAGTGCACACACATAAAAATTATTTGTTTACGATTATTTGTATACCATTTGCCATGCCGAGTTTAGGGCTCATTTAAAAAGAACGCAGCAGGAATGTGCTCCGCTCCACACAAGCTGTATAGTATACAAAGTTGAGGTAGAAGAGGTGGGTAGTGTTAGACACACTCCTTGTAGAAACGCTGTCTTTCATCCAATGCTAGAGTGTACTTTTGAATTAACTTGATAGGTAGCGTAGCTGTCTATCATGCTCATTGCCACAGGACTAGTGAAGTCAAGCCTGGAATGAATCATCCCCAGTGAGGCGACTGTAACTGCTGATTTACACCCACAGCATGTATGACACCTATAGCATCGGTGCCATTATAGTGAGTTATGTGAAACCCTATATCAGAATCAGTTTCCACCACTAATAATGATAGAATTCAGCAGTACTGAAACACTGAATTCCCCTTCATTTCATTTCAAATGCTCACTGTCATTGAAAATAGGTGTAACATAAGCGGATATCTATGCAAAAACCAAAAACCAAATATTGAGATAAATAATGATGATCAAAATATATTGTAGAATAAATGGGTAGATGCACAGATATATTAAATAATCAACTTACCAGTCTGTCTTCACTGTTGTTGTTGATTAGTCCATGTGCACTGATGCAATTTTTAAATGCAACACACTGTAGAATGACCTATGAGATCAATCTGGTTTTGGGTTATCACTTGTCTTTTGAAAATTGGGTCTGTTATTGAATTGCTGCAAAAATAAACAAGGACATGTTTAGGTTTGTTTATTTATTGGCTACTTCATTTATGTAGGGCTATGTTATTATTTAGAGAGAGACAGACAGAGCGAGAGAGAGAGAGAAAGAGAGAGAGAGAGAAAGAGAGAGAGAGACATCTATAGGCCCGATAGGCTTTCCTAATTATTGCCTGATCACAAGTCACGACTCTGGCTGAGAAAACAAATAAACGTGACTGCTTTGATATGAGCGAGTCTGTGAAGAAAGGGAGCAAGTGAGGAAGATGGAAGATATAAAGTCAATCTGTGATGTGGAAAAGCAGAGTGAGCTGTCAGCATTCTGTCTACAAGGACAACAGTAAAAGAGATGAAGCTTCGGTGGCTGTTGGAGCACAATGTAAGTATCCTACAGCCTGTTTCCACGGGGAATTTCTCCTCCTGTAGAGCAGGAGAGCGGAGAAAACACCGGCTCCTGGTGTCACACTACGCGGCCGTTGCGCATCTGGTCTGAACCAGGTGTGAGGGCCCTATTTTCGTGTCACGGCAGATTGAGCGCAGTGACTTTCCGCTGGCAAAGGGGTAATTTAGTTGCCCGCAAGTTGATTTCTTCAAATCAGTTGGCACAGTGCCGTTTTGGTATCAAAGATTACGCTTGTGCCTCCGCCTACTCAAACCACATTGTAGCGCAGACGCAGCCATTCTGTGCTATTTTCGGGATTTTAGTCAGTGAGGGTGCACTTTCACCCCTTTATGTTTTGTTTTGCTTGCTTGTTTCACTTTGATATAAATTCTTCAACCACCAGACACGTTTACATGCACGTAAAAAATGCGATTAAGGCAATAATGCGAGTAAGGCAGAGTCTGTACGGGGCTTGATTAAGGGTTCATTCTTACCAATATCTGTCATCCACAACTGTTTGAAGGATGAACGAGGGCCTTCCCTTTCAGTTGATTAAATTCCTGTAGCCATCTGAAGGCAGCAGGACAGGTATGTCTGCAGCCTGTAATTTGAGGGATGTGGTACGCAAAGTGCCGCACATTACGCACCCCTCTTGTAGTGAGGGTACCTTGATTAAATCTTGCACAACCAGCACCAGGCTCTTGAGAAGTAGGTACACAAACTTCTGTGCTTTTGTGCACACCAAACTGATTGGCTATAACTCGGTAGGTTATTCCAAGTTTACACAGCGCACATCATCAGGGGTACAGGAGCATGGACGGTGACATCCAGGGGTCAAATTGGAAGCAGTAGTTCACACAGCTCCATTATAAAGTTCTGTCTCTGAACTCACCGCTCGTTCCCACCAATCCCCAAAAACGCTGGGTTGCCGGAGGTGCAACAACTGCTTGTGTCGTCTCCTTCTTTCCAGTAGGTTTCCCAAAAGTAGTGCCTGAAGCATTGCTTATTTTAATTGCAATAGAGAAAGGCCTGTGGCTGCGACATAATGTGTTAAAGCATAATCATGTCTGTAATTGTTTTAGATAAATTTGATAGTGGCGGGACAGGAAACTATTCTCTTTGGATAATCAAAATAAGTACTTCTATGATTGAACCTGCGCTACTGTCTGTGTTTGCGCCTCGTTTGGCCCTGAGACTCTCACACCGACTCACCCTAAGAGATGGCCCACTTGTTAGCGAGACCGCCCCATAATCGGTAGGTCACAGGTTTGATCCCTGCTACCCTGCGGTTTGTATCTTTGATTAAGAGACTGAACCTCTGCTGGCTCATTCATTGTGAGTCGCTCTCAGTAAGCGTCAGCTAAATGCCTAAATGCAATGCTGTGTCAGCACTTGTCATCTGTTTAGAGCAGCAGTGTGGCCTTGTGGTTAGAGAGACTGTCCCAAAGCTGAAAGGTCACAGGGGCGATCACTTCAGCTGCCAATGTGTCCATCAGCAGCCTTGTGTCTTGCTGAAGTGTCCTTGAGCAAGCAGCCCGTCCCTCTGCACTTACTGTGAGTTGCTCTGCGTAAGAAGATAAGCTGAATGCCTAAAATATAAATGTCAAGTATCAATGACACCTGTAAGACATACAAAATTCTTTGAAATCAATTATGTGTGAGATATGCGATAATTATGACGTGAGTGGGATGATAATAATATGTTGGGTTATGATTGCTGCAAATGACAGTGCTGAATGAAAAGGAGTGATGAAGCGCAAAAATTATGTTCATCTCAGACCTCAGTCAACTAGTATATCCAAATAATTCTGAACATTTGTTTTACCCTTCTTGGAGTACCAGGTGGGCGGAGCTTACTGCATCAGATAGTGGCAGATAAATTGTCAGTCACAGAAAAGTCTACTAAAAAAAAGTATACTTTCCCATACTTTGCTTTGATCGTATTCTTGCACTCATTGTTTGTTCTATGTGCCAAACTCCACCCATCTGGTGCTCCAAGCAAGGTTAAACAAATGCTAATGCCTTGTCTGAACAGGATTGATTTTACTGGAAGAAGTCAGGTAATGCAATTTTCACTGGAATAATTCAGCAATTTTAGTCCTTACCGAAAGTTATTTGTGATTATCATGCGATGTGCATCCGCATGGGACTAATAGTTAGAGGACAAATGATCTACCATTTTATCTCCCATTTTGACTCTACATGAATTGTTTGTTTTGACTAATTTCTTCTGTTCTGGAGGCAGAAGTAGTATGTGACCTGTTTCTGAAGATGATACGCTTCCTCAGTAATTTTGGGGAATAATACTGTAATTGATTCGTCCTGTGCTAATTGCTCATTTAAATCACTGATATGCAGAGTAAAGAATTACATTACACACATTGTTCTGTCATCATAATCCTATTCGGACAGGGTTTAGGAATCATTTGTAAATATAAGTCAAGGCTTGGTTCATGTCTGGTTCACCCAGACTTTTCCCACACACTTTTATTGATGGTATTTTATATGCTATTGAAGATTGTAGATCAGAATAATTTGTCTGTCACATTCATCAATTCCGTGAGAGAACTGTTGGTTGCTAGTGCTTATCTTGTTGTACTTGATGTGCTTCTACATGGCATGACTTGTGTTGAACTGCATATTTTTCCAATTAGTATAAAATAAAAGATAGGAATGATTGTTTTCCCTCGTGGCAACACAGAAATCTCTGCCTTTATGGTGCATAGCTGTTTTACCAGCAGCATCAGCAGTAATGTGTGCCTATAGAGAGTATAATTTATTTCACTTGTTGGTATGTGCACCTCAAAACCTTCAGAATCATTACTTACAGCTCCATTTGACAGGTTTTCTTTAGTTAGTAATGCCGTTGCTAATGTCTGGAAATAATACGCCTTCTTTTTTCTGGGCTCAGAGTCAACTTCACCTGCAGCGATGAATTTCACAATTAGCACTGCCGCACTCTGTTGTTTAAGCCTGCTGCTTTCACTTTCACCTTTTTCTTACATACTGTAGTTCTACAGTGTGAATCTAAAAAATATGTATATTTACAGTATGTAGCTCCAGGTGTGAAGGATGAGGATGGAAACTTGTAGCAGTGTGAAAGCCAGGGAAAGCTTAATGCGTCTTGTATATTTTTACTTCATGTAAATAGAACGTGAAAGAAAAGACAAGATAGTAGCGACAGTGAATATGGGAGCCAACAAAACTGACTGTCTGGACGCTATGGTTATAAATAAATATATAGTTCATTTCATCTTATTTTTACTTATTTCATGTGTTCCATTTATCTGTTGCCTGCGCAGTATTTTCTTTTTTGGGGCTATGTGGGTGTTGCTGTACTTGAGTAAACAACTGTGAAAAAGTGTATTGTAAGCTGTCAATTTGCCTGGCAGGCAGTAATGCTCACTACAGTACCACAACAATAATGGCGGGCCATCACAATACTGCGCCTCAATTTGTAGTTGTTGGCTTTGTGAAGAACATTCCATAATGGGAATTGGACCCGGGTTGTTTAGGGTCATGGCAGCCCCTCACCACCAGCCATATGGCCACAATCAAACTGAAGCTAACATGCCAACCGTCTGCTGAATAATACATTTTCCAATACCCATAATTCCTGATGGATGTGACCTACAGTAGCTAAAATCTAGCAACCTGTTTGACCTACAAATACCTACTGGTAAACTCTGCTTTATAACACCTGAACAAGAGCTGTATAACCGACATGACTCATTTACTAATTAAAGCCTTACGTCAGCTTTCATATGGTGTTCATATGACTCATGTTGTTTGTGACATAGCAGTGGAACAGTATGCCAATCTATTGCATTTATTATTTAGTTTAGTTTAGTTTTGATACAAAAATTGGAAGCAAAGTGCTACAGTCAAATCCGTGGACTTGAGACAAAAAGGGGATCACCTCCCAACAAAAATATTAAGATGACAAGCTAAAACACAACTGCATTAGATGAATGACATCGGAAACAACACACAGAAAAATCAAGGTGCGAACTGGAACCTTCAGAGTGATGGCATAGAAGAACCATTTCTGGTTCCACAAAGAAACTTTAAAATCCCTAAGAACGATGTATGGTTCTTTGGGATATTAAAAGGTTCTTGATTCTTAGTTATTGGATCGTGGGTGATGGTATAAATGTGGAAAATAACCAAAGCCCTCCATAGTATTTATTGTGCAATTGCAAATGAGGCTATACAAGGACAGATAGATAAAAACGCAATGCAGGTGTCTAAGCCAGTGATTCTCAACCTTTTTCATATCAAGGACCCCTCAATCAGTCCACATTAGGGCCACAGACCCCCATTTGATGAGATTTTGTGTCTCAGACCCAAATCTGAGAATATTTGTATTGTTAAATATGATTTTGTCCAGAATTCCCTGATTATCTGTATTGTAGGTAGAGAGATAACAGTGAAACTATGATCAAAACAGTAATTTCTACATCTCTTTTCTTGTAAATTTCTTGTAAATTAAATAATGGTGAAGTTTAACAATTCATCAATTTGCTGGGGACCCCCTGGAACCCCCTCAAGGACCCCTGGTGGTCCCCGGACCCCACGTTGAGAACCACAGAGATGGTTCTGTAAAGAACCATGGTCTGAAATGTTCTATGGCATCACTCTGAAGAACCGTTTTCGACACCTTTATTTTTCTGTTTGTGCCGCTACGCGTGGGTTGTAACCCAGTTCTATTTTAATATGCACAAGCTTTGTCTATGTTTTTAAGAATTTCACCATGAAATAGCCATCTGAATAAAGGTTTTTAAACTTTTTGCCAGAAGAGTGCCTTGGACCTTTCTTCTTTTTTTAACTTTTGCGTTCCCTACCAAAGAGCACCTTCATCACACCGGGTTGAACTTCCGAGCACCCGAGGACCTTTTCTTTCTGAAGGCCTTTATTTTTCTGTATGAATGTGGTGGAAAATGGTTGAACAATGAATTCCATCAATTTGTTATCTAGATGTTACTTTTGCTGTTACAAGCTGTTACTGAGGCTTTTGTTCAGGTGTTATGAGTGTGTTATCTAAACCCGCAACTGTTGAGTCATCAGACAAAGGAAGCCGATGAGACAGACCTACAGTATTTATTTGACTGTGAGCTGCAGGGAGAAAGTATGTCCCAGTACAGATGACTCACTCCAGGTGATGAATGCGTCCGGTCAGGTCTCTGACAGGCCACTCGCTGTAGTTAAGAATTCAGTTCATTATATTGCCAGCCACTTGGTCATAGATCTATTTATGTAGGCCCACAACATGCGCTATTATGGCACCTCCATAACTTCACACCATGTTGTACTTTTGTTTATTTGCTTTGTCAAAACTCTGTGTGTTGTGAATCATTACCTGTCATGGTGCAATGCTTGTGTACACATGGTAAAGCCCTCTCATGGAGAACAGAGGGATTTCTTTACAGATGAGATGTAGCAGGGGAGCAGCTCTGTCATGTTGCGGAGGCTTCTGGGAGTGTGCTGTTTTTCATCTGCTGAAGGGAAAGGAAGAAAATAAGAGACACCTTATTCTGGGTTTTCCAGTCCAAGCATACCACATTTATTAATGCTGCTACAGGGACAATATGACAGTTGAAGTAAAAGTTGGATTTTTTTCTTTGGCATTTTTGCTTTACTAGACAGCGCACCATGGGGAGTAACAAGGAAGACAGGAGAGAGAGAGGGGATTACATGCAAGAAAAATCATGCATTGGACTCAATCCATTATATCACAGGTGCATATAGGCTTCTGCCTGATCCACCAGGAAGTCCCCAAAACTGAAATGCTAGCCAGGTCACTACCTTGTCAGTGGTCATTTTGGTCATGACAGTTTTGTCAGTGTTTCTGCACTACAGATACACTTAAGCATTGTTTCCACTAGAAATGAACAATTGAACCGAGAAAACTATCTAAATTGCAATATGCACAATATGAACTCATGCAATTTCCAAATCACAGAGGCTGCAATTAATTGCTTAATAGATTTCTAAACAAGGTATTTTAGAGCAGCAGGTAATCTTTGGTTCACAAATCAAGTACAATATTGGTGAAAACCTTTCATCATACTCAAACTCAGTAAATCCTGAACACTGACATCTAGTCGACCGGACGAATGGTTCTCGAGATGTGCGATGGACACACAGACAGACAGACAGACAGACAGACAGACAGACAGACAGAGATTCCTTGCTTTATAGTATGATAATGATGACATCTTTCAGCCCTAGTTTCCACTCAGGGTTGTGGACAAAATAGCCTAAACAATATAGAAATACAAAATACCCAATAAGGACCCAATAAGTACCCAGCTTCAGTCGTGTCATACAAGTCCTGAGTCTAGTGAGATACTGGACCATTCTTCAGGCATAAAAGTCTCCATTTCTTTGAAGGATGAAGGATGTGGAAATCTACTTCACCTTCCCATGAAGGTTCAGTGATGCTTAGATCTGGTGACTGGGAAGGCCATGGTTTGGCATTCAAGTCATCTCTATAGCTGTCCTTGTAATTAGTTCCTTTTCATGTGGATTTTCCCTTTTTTTGTCCACACCCAGTATATACAGTGTATCTGCTTCATGTTAGTAAGCTTCTAGTATCCCCCACTATGCAGTGAGAAACAGCCATTCATTCTGCTTTTCGAGCAGATGAACCGTGTTGCTTTTATCATCCCATCCCATGGGGTTTCCCCTTACCTGAACATTATGACAGTTTTGCAACAACAGGAATCTGTAGTTAGCATTAGACTTCATATCACATGAATCACATGCTGTTGCATTAAAGGGTATTGGATATGCAAGTGAGGCAGGGGGTTAGATATGGCTGTGACTGCTCCCTCGTCTCTCAGAATCATTTAATCTCTGCGTGACATTTATCCCCCTCAGAGACCCCGTGTCACCTCAACAAATTAGACTTTTGCATCTGTGCCTCTCTCCCCCAGCTTTATTGCCATTAAACAGCACCCATGAGACGAGGGAAAATCATGGAATTCAAAACGCTTTATCGCTTAGGCATTACAGCTCAAAGGGTTGCATGAAGTAAAGGGCACATCCTGAATACTTTATTTTTGCTCTTGGTTCTTGTTGCAGTGGGGAGAAATGTAAAGCCCCCTGTGTTGAGTGAAAAATACTCCAATGTCCTGGCTCAGAGTAGTGTCAGTATGATTCAAATATACACCAGCAGGTGTAAACAAAACAAATAGCAAATCCTATATAACAGTGTGCATGCGCTGTACAGTGATACCCAAATGGAGTTCAACAATGAGCTATGGTTCAGCAAAGGCAAATGTGTTGTTATATACAGTATCCCACTGATAATGTGGGGGAATGAAAATGTTGTTTACTGGGGATTAAATTTCAGCCACAAAATATGACCAGACATCCAAGAGTACACAAACAGATCTCTTACATAATCTCAGCCTAAAAGTGGCAATCTATATGGAAGCACAGTGAGGTAAAACTCAGAAAATTGCGATTAGGGCCCGCTGAATTACTAAAGGGACCTTTTTTTCCCTCCAGGTGCACTTGATACAGGACACTGCTGGACGGATTCAGTTAAGCCCTTCCTTTAAATATTTGACTTAACAAGATTTGAAGGAATGGCTTCTGCCTACTGGCTGTGCACCGATCGTTTTATAAAACTGACAATATCAGATGTTATGAATTTTGACCATTAACTACCTCAGGTCCACATCAGTAGAGAAAGCAGCCTGGATATACGCTCCTCTTTTTCTTCCTATTACAGTATAGCCCGCTGTCAGCCTAATAACCATCAAAAGATATCGGAAGGGAGGTCACAGTGCACCCACTTCCCCTCAGCAGTACACCCACCTCGACAGATACCGGTATACCGGATGGTCCTCATCTGCATAGCCTCATCTCCACCATGCATACGCTGACCCATTTACAGTCTGCCCTGACCACTATCTGATGCAGGATACAGAGGAATGAGAGATCGGTATCAGGCCCAAACCGCCCTCCCTACACATCACATGACCACCCTCCTCCTCAGCCGCCATTCTCTTTCCGCTCTCTGTTAATTAAGATTGCAGATGTGATAATGTATTAAATATGCACAGCACCTTTCATCTAAGAATATCTTGTCACGACGAGGAGGGAGAAAGAGGCGCGCTTCCCTCCGCCAGGAACTGCTCACATGGGCCCTGCGTATGTGTTGCAGGGTTTCATCATTCAAAACCCCCAAAACTCTAGGCAAAGGTGTTCAGCTTAAAAATTCATTCATTCTTCCCAACTAGGGATGGGACAATATATCGAAAAATACAATATATCACAATACAAAAATGTGACAATGCGTATTGTGGGGCATCGCAAATCTGCTGTAGTAATCACAAATGAGACGGCTTGACCATCACAATTTCACAACCTCTCCATTGAAATTATATTATTTACACTTTGTAATGACATTTTTAAATTGTTGTTTACATTGTAGCAAGCCAATGCCATTGTTGGAAAGATTTGTGTAAGCATATGGTCCCATCCCTATTGCCAACGTATTGTATTTGGATGATTACATTCATTCTCATGCTACCAACAAATAAACAATGCTTTGTTTCCAATCTGCATCTTCTACCAAACTATCATCATACATCATAGAAATGAATGACACAGATTTTATGCAGTGCCTCCTCATAGGAATCTGTCAAATTTTACATGATGCTCCAGTATGAAGTGCTTCATAGGGTTAACATTTTCAAAAATGTGAGGCATAATCCTGGATGTGATGAAAACGCTTTGGACATTAATATGGATCAGCGCAGATCCACGGTGAATACTCGACGCCCACGCCCATGGAGTGTGTCGCTCTGTGAAGAGTGTTTCTCAGCAAAGAGTGAATTGGAGGGTTAAACCTCCGGGTCGTCGCTCCTCTGTTTGATGTCGGGGCACCGATAGAGAATAATTACGGAGGACAGCATAAAAAGGCCCAGCAGATTCCAGTCTATACTTGATACGGTGCGATTCTGTCACTCTCATTAATTGCTGAGCAGATTTCATTTTCTCATGACCTGAGTCTGAAAATAAAATCTTGTCAACTGCACTTTTCTCGTCATTCTCTGAATTAATCCTGGGAATGAACACCTTTTCAATGACATTTCTCTTTCATTTACTGTTGAGAATTCCTCCTGAGGCATGGCTCCATCAATATTATAAGATTTAAGCATAATTGCATCTTAGCTCTACCTTGCTCTGTTCTCAATTAACAATAGATTGCATTGTGTGAATACATTGGTTAAACCATTTCCCATTTAAGACTCTCTTGATGTGGAGAGGCTTAAACAGTTTGATATCCAGTTCTCGATGTTTCATTGAAGCTAAAACATTCCAGGACATTTCATCAATACTTGCCATGACCCAGTCATTTACTGTAACAGCCTATATGCTTGATAATAAATGAAACTTTTGAGAAATCATTCTCTAACATGGTTGCCATTTCAATATATCAAGGTCCCATCCTCAAAGGCTGTGCAGGCTTTCTTCTCTTAACACACTGTCAGTCAGACTGGGGACGGCCTGCTGGTTAGAGGGTCCACACAGTTATGGGGTTTGTAGTTCTGTGAGATTAAGGGTTTGGGTTTAATCCCCACAACAGCCATCTACCCATCACTGTATCCCTATGTACTGCATCCCCTAGATACCCCCGGCAGTCGAACCCCTCTGGTGAAATGCATACATGTATGTAGTGCCACACAGGGATTTATGCGAAGCAGTGTTGGCACATTTACAAATATATAGAATAGCCTACTACTTTGATATTGTGTGAAAGATTGAATTCAATATACCAGTCAAACTACCAGTCAAACGTTTTGGACACGCCTGTACTATGTTTTTCATTCTCTTAAAGCCATTTTGATCTAAAGCCTTATGCTTAAATGCTTGAAATTTGTTTTTTAGACAAATATAAATAGTAAAGTTGATTCCTATGTATGAATTTATTTCCAAAGCCTTTGCCTTTCCATCAAGGCAAAGGGCGGCCACTTTAAAGAATCTAAAATATAAGATAGCTTTGATTTGTTTAACACTTTTTTGGTCACTGCATAATTCCATTTGTGTTATTTCATAGTTTTGATGTCTTTACTATTACTCTAAAATGTGGAAAATAGTGAAAAAATGTGACATTGCTTGATGGTTTTTCTTATTTGCGGTGGTATTGTAGTAGTATTAAAATTTTAGATATTTAACTTAATATTGATATCAAAGACAACACCCATGTGAAGCAAACAATTCCTAATTACTGTATATGTAGTATGGTGAGTGAGTGCTCTGGAAAGATGAAAGTGAATCAGGTGTTAGGTGGCGGCCACAATGATCCATCAGAAAACAGACAGAATTATTGATGGGTACATTTCTGTCCGTTGGGCTGTTGTTGAACATCAACATGGTGGGAGAGGCAGAAGTAGAGTAAGGCTTTGCTCATAACCGTGCTATTTCCTAGAAAAAAGAAGAAACAGACTAAACAGTATAAATTCAATAAGAAACTGACCTGGAAAACCTCCAGTCATCCCAATGTTAAACCCAGCTTTCTCTGTTTTATCTTTGTTTTGGTCATAA
Source organism: Centroberyx affinis (assembly GCF_046629955.1). Taxonomy (NCBI): domain Eukaryota; kingdom Metazoa; phylum Chordata; class Actinopteri; order Beryciformes; family Berycidae; genus Centroberyx; species Centroberyx affinis. The sequence goes on from NW_027279443.1 coordinate 66,462, forward strand.
CATTGTGTCTGTGATTGCCACTATTTTTTTCCAAAACAAACATAGGAATGCCTCTGATTGGCTAAACAGATGGCGAGGAATCCGCCCGCCCAGAAAAAACTTCAGCTGGGTTGAACTTTCTGAACTTTCTGTCCGTCAAAGCGGATGGAAATCTGACAGACGGAGCATCATCAGCCGTCCGGACAGCAGACAGCTCTCATTGAAAATGAATTGAAATGAACATAGACGCACAGACACAACGGATCAGTGTGACCGGCCGCTGCCTTACTGTCCTTGGCTGGATATAAATCCTGAGTGTCAACAGAGTCTCAGGATCAGAATGGGACGATTAAAAGAATGTGGGCCGGCATTGATATTACTTGGAAAGTATAGAATGTGAGCATGTCTAAAGGAACAGATTTGCCATTACGGCCCCTGACATTTAGTTATCCACTAATCATTGTCATTTGTGTGTGTGAGTGTGTGTGACTGTGTGTGAATCACTATCTTTGTCCCCATAAATTTATGTCCTCTATTATGTTACGTGTACACTTGTGTGCGTGTGCAGTATTGTATGTGGAAGTCTGTGTGCACGTGTGTGTGTGTGTGATTACGTGTGTGTTTGCACTCGCACTCTATAATGCGAGTCCTCATCACGGAAATAGCTGCTATTAGCTCTGGTTAATTAAAATGAGTAAGGACAAAGGTCGGCCACTCAGCGCTCACGTCTCTCTTCTCTAGAGGGGGAACAGATACAGCGTGAGTGGAGAATAACTTATGCATCTTATTTGGCCGCTTAAAAAGGTCTGGAGGTCTTTTATAAACAAAACAGTGCAACATGAAAGTGGACACAACAATCATTCATTACGCAGCATTTGTTGCACCGGTCTGGCTCAAGATAGCTGAATTGTCTTCTCATCTCAGCTTCAGTTTGATGTAGAGTGAAAAGGTTGATCTCTCCCCGCATGAGCCTCAATTCACGGGACATCAATTGTGTTCTGCAGCATGTGTGTAACAGTCTACAGCGGTTCTGGACCTGCTTCAATCACAGTGACTGATTCTTTTGTAATCTTTGTACTTTGCAGTGCGTGTTTACAATTGTTGTTGTTGTTTACAATCAAAGTGAGGTTTAGATTCTAGTAATGGGGTTTGTTCCAAAGCAGAAAATGCACTCTTATCGCCAGCAAATCGTCCTGGATGCTGTCCCACTTATCCTTTTCTATTCCAAGTTATTCTCTATGCACCTGTAGTTTTGTGTAACATTACAGATTAGTGGGCGGGACAAACTTATCTCTTTTGTCTCTGGCTGCTGGAGACAGTGGTAAATATTCAATGAAGCACACCAAACTGTCACAGTGCACAAGAATGAGATAGTCCAAGCTGATATTCAGTGGCATTCCCCTTTAACACTAGGAAGGCTGGACTTCTGAACCCTGTTTTCTAGCCAAGTAAAAACACCAACAGACCCCACTGTGTTACAGCTGATGCCTGCATCCACTGCAATCTAATAACCTGTACAAAATAAATAAAACCTCACACAGTTTATATTTGGAATAAATAAAAAACAACACAACCAAGTCAATGTCAGCATTTTCATTTCTAAAATATAATTGTGGAAAAAATGTCTACTGTGGAAAAAAATGTAGACCTACCCATTACTTGTGTATATAACATATTACAGGCACATTGCCAAAAGTGCTTAAGTAGGCAAAACACCATAACGAGCTAGCAGTTAAATGATGAAGAGCAAGGAAATACAAGGTTTATAAAAAAAAATAAATGACAGACTGAATTCACTGCATGGGATTCTTGGAATTCCCTTTTACGCACACATTCACCTCTCCTCTTATTCATTGCGGTACAAAGAAAACTGTCAAGTCTACTGGAGATTTTGGTATTTGCATGATGAGTTGGACCTGCTGCCTCTGTCTGTTCTATCTGAACCGTGCCAACCCAGGCCGTCTCCTGTCTCACTGTGGGTGCAGAAAAAGTGGAGGTGGACAAGCTGCAGTGGAATTTTTTTTTTGTTTCAGGTGTTGGCTCATACTCCGATTCAGATAAAGAACCCCGATCGTCCTCAGAACATATGCACATCCTCTAATTACAAAGCCCACAATTATTCATTCCCCCACTGAAGTCTTTATCATCCTCAACGTAGTATTGTTCTGATGTTAAGTGTGTAGAAGATCAAAAGGAATTCACACACTATAAAGGTACAAAACCAGAAAGAGACCAGCCAATGCAAAAAATGCCAAAAGGTGCAAAAGTAAAAGTGCACATGTCACCATGTAAATAAATATTGGCATTTTTTGCAACTGCTGGCCTCTTTTTGGATTTTTATCTTTATAGTGTGCAAGTTCCTTTTGATCTTTGTTCTGAGTTTTTGAAGTTACACACCTGAGACTTTTTTTTTTCTTTTTTTGGACTTCAAAAAAAGAGCACAGACATTTTCACTTACCAAGTTGAATCATGTGCTGGAGGAGGAGAGGGAGAGGTATTCACACCTGGGTACCAACATCCTTTATTTTTCATAAATGGTGGTATTTTATGTGGAGAAAAGTCCCCAAACTCTCTATTTATTTTCCAAGTGGATTATTTTGAATTCTGAGAACGCAGGCCAAATCTTTAGGAAAAGTCATAGAAGGATGAGACAATTACATTTACAGTGTTGGAGAAATTTGAATTTGAATTCTCAGTTTGTTCTCAGAGACCGCGGGCTCTTTTCATTTCTCTGTGGATCCAAGCATGATCCTCTGGGCAATGTTTATCATGCAGCGTGACCTTCATCAACAGTAGGGTAGCTGTGAAACCGATTTGCTGGGGGGGGAAAAGCATCGACGGCCGCCATCTCAGAGATACATCGGCCTTAATTGGGCAGAAAAATATCACAGGCAGCGCTCCCTGGCCCTACAGCACTGTTGCGTACATCACACTGAATGCAGACTGGCCACCCAGCAGCAGGGTGCCGCCACCCTGTCTCATCCCTGAAATTCATCTGCTTCCGAAAGTGCAATTAACCAGCAGCAAGATATTTCCTCCCTCACTCGGCTTCCTTGGCTTTTACTTGTGCAGGATTCCAGTTACAGAAGGCCTCCTGCTTCGGCGGAGAATCCCTCGGTCAGGTTTATTTATGGATTGAGACCGGTGCGCGCGAGGAATATGTAATCACACACGCAGGCCCCGACGAATCAGAGAAGAGCAACTTTTATAGATTGTTATTGAAGCTGATCACAATAACGGATGCTCTGTATGAACTCGTTATTTGGACAATCAGTGCTCCAGAGTGACACGATAAATAAACGCACAGGATCAGACATCTGTATTCCGCAAAGTACATGCTCAGGGTTTTTTAATAATGACCGATTTATTGAATATTCATGACTTTGGCCTTTCCAGAGTCCTCCCTGGGTACGAATTGCCCTATATTACCCACATGTTGTTTAGACCAAGTCCTTTTCTGCCCCCCCACCTCACCCCACCCCACCTCACCCCACCTCGCCCCACCCCTCCCAGGGGCGGATCGTGCAGGAAAGCAGTCAATACTGGGCACCAGAGAACAGAATCAGAGAATGACTTGTTTAGCCGACACACACACACACACACACACACACACACAGACACAAATGCACATACTGTATGCACACACGCAAACACACATGCATGCACACTTGCACACACACGCACACACACACACACACACACACACACACACACACACACACAAACACACACACACACACACACAAACACACACTGTCTGCGAATAATCACTAATCCTCTCCAGCACTTAAACCTTCCCTTGTTTGGCAGCCAGTGCTATTTATCATGGACTTGGGTGACTCACCAATGAGAGAAATAAATAGAGAAAGAGAGAGAGGGGGAAAGAGAGAGAGAGAGAAAGAAAGAGAGAGACAGAGAGAGCGAGAGAGAGAGACAGAAAGACAAACAATGCTGTGTTTAGAACCTCGCTCCAGTCCCAACTCTTTGTTTCTGGATGATTCACTGCACTTCCTGGAAGTTCCAGCTTCTTTTCTATGAAATGACCAAATGAGAGATACAAATTAATATTTCAAGGCAATAGCTTAATGTCATCACAAATTGATGACCCGAGACGGGGCATTGCACATCGCTCTGATGATGATGGCTCCCCAAGAAGCCCTGTCCAGGATATTTTAAAAGACAGTCATGAAAATTATCAAGGGCACTTTGAGAAGTATGGAACTTGACATTGTCATTTGCTGTGCTCAAGAAGGCTTTCCTCAGCTCTGAGATTTCATTTCCCAACAGCAATTGTGGAGTTCTGATGAAGCCTTCATCACAGTAAATGCAGAAATAAGCTGGGTATTTTGTGTGGTTGATGTTTTCTTTATTTATTATTTTCATAAGATGATGCCGTTTGCATCACAGAATATATGATCAACCCTTCATCCCATCAGTAAAGGGACATGCTTTATTTGCAGCCATACCATAGGAATTACACTTACATTTTAACTTCACTAAATCAGAATAAAATAATTCTTAGATAGATGCATAATAGATCCAATGGCATGTTTTAGATCTTGAATCATGAATTTTGATAGATAACGATGACATGAGAACCCCATCCAGAGTAACAGTGGCACCAAAGGCCTTTAGTCTGTCTTGACTCTGTAGTACATATTCTGAGTATGACAAACTGATGAACCAAGAGCCAGAAAAGAGCAGATCCAGACCCCCGCTGCGTCAAGCTCCTTTCCTATCACTGAAATGTAGTAGTTTGTGTCTGCTGTATAGCTGCCAACTGCTCTCCCCCCATTAATCACGACCCAGGGTCTGTAGTTTGAACTCTGACCTTTAGCGCTGCATCAAGGCGCAGTGACAGATGGAGATGGAGCTTTGTGTCCTCACATCAGATCATCTATTTCACACACAGAGAAACACGCTGGACTCACTTGGAGAGCTGAGATGTACAGTGGATCGCCCATAGCAACGGTCGTTTGGTCACGAGCTGGTATTTCGCTGTTGGAAAGCAGCGTGCCCTCTGACAGCCTCACTGTTTCCTTTGGAGACTTCTGTATTTGAAATAAGCTTTGAGCGTGGATCCGTCTATCAAAGACACGTTGTAGGCACACAGCTAATTGAAAAGCCACTGTGATCATCTTTGAGAATGAAAGGAGAGTGGCTCGTGCAGAGGAATTTTGTTTATCATAAGCAAGATGCTGAGGCTGAAAGACACTGATTAGCATGAATAAATTAGAAGCTATTTCAATAAGTGGGTGATAGCTTATCTTTGAATTACATGCCCAGTGCAGCTCTCCCGTACAAGATTAATTGCCTCTCACAAGGTATTTCGAAAAGTTCATTTTCATCAATTGATTTCCCTTAATTCGTGAATTCCTCAGAAGTGCATGAAATTGGTAACAAGTTCTCTATAATCACGCTTTCTGCATCGTTAACCTCATTGGCAATTACTCATCATATGTATCAGTTGTGACATTTGTGGAAGCATGTTATTTTTGCACCATTAGGTCATGACAGGAATATTATCATAAACTAATGGCTAATTACAAGTTGAACTAAAATGTTGGTCATAGTTACATTTCCTAGATTTCTGCAAGGAACGAAGATAATTTTGACTGTGAAACTGTGAAACATTTCATTCTGTTACTTGGTTGAATTTCATCGGCCTAATCAATCACTCTCACCCATATGCCAATATAATTAATAGCACGAGCAAGCATCCAAGTCCACATATACACAGAACAGGCACCGACAGCAAGAACAATCCAGACACGTACAACGGTGAAAATTCATACAATTTGAAATTACATGTAGCCTACTTCTAATGCAAATGTTTTCTGAAAATAGAAACTGTTCCAGCAAATGAGCAAGGACATTGACCTTCCCACCTCCATTGTGAGAACCGTTTCACTATAGGGCTCTGGCAACATCTGTACATTGCAGAGCTACTGTATCTCTAGGCTATGAGCTGGGATTGGCCAATGTTTTCTCCTTTTCATAGGCTATCATCACTGTGCCAGTACATTATTGTTACCACAGTATTATGGTCATTTCTGTTCTAGTCTGTGATACACAGGAATGGTACTTGGGAGCAAAAAACTGGGCCATTGAAATAAATTGAGAGAAAAATATAACTTCAGGGTTACAACTGAAGCCATGGCTATAGATTCAACTGTAGCCGTATGCCAGGTGCATCCTCGGTGATTCTCCTGAGGTGTAGCTGCTTATTGAGACACAGCGGTAAAAAATAATGATAACTAGGTCACACCTAAACATAGCCACTACAAAGGGATCCCAGTTAAAGGACAACAGTTTGCACTTGCATCAGGCAAACTTGTATCACTAAACATAGATATATGTAGCGATAAAAGCTTGTACAACTGCTTTACATATATACGTATACGTATATAAGTGTGTATGTAAGTGGGTATTCTCAAGTGCCTCCATCAGTGGACCCTCAGGCGAAATCTTGGAGTACATTAATAGGGTAAATCGGTGGATTCATCATACCTAATGATACCATTATGGAATAATGTGCATCAGCTAATGTGCACATGCCTGGAATCTATTTGTGTCTTCAGCCGTTTGCTATCTGCTGCCACGTCTCCGTTATTAACCCGTCCGACTCGAGGAGATCTTAAAATATGAAGGGATGCCAAAGACTGACAAGCAATAAGGGTTGATGAGGTTTTATGTGTTGGCCCCACCATGCCAGCACTTACTCCACCTCCACTGTTGCTGCTGGGTCCAAATAAATGGAAAGAAAAAGAACATCCCTGTTTCTGAACATTTTTATTGCTTTTTATTATTAGTGTACGATTTTGTGTGTTTTGCTGTTGAAAATGATTGAGATTGATATGTTTAATAACGTTATGAGAAAGTGCAGCGGGTGATATTGAGGATAAAGCTAGAGTACCTTTAAGTTTATGGTCCGGTGGCACTGTATGTTATTTATTTGAAACCACAGATCCCAGACAAACACACATGTTCATGTGCCCACACACACACACACACACACACACACACACACACACATATAAGCACATACCATGCTGCCACACTTTATATATCCAAAAAGTCAACCTATCACTAAAAATTGGTTGATTCTTCCATTATCACACATGTATTTTTCACATATTACAAAACGTTATCAGTAGATTGGCTTGAACTCAGGACCGTGAAATAATTACAGCATCTGAAGGGCAAAATCAGGTATCATTACAGTAAAAAAATTGAAATTGCAGTTGGAAGTCCAAAGTTTGTGCTGCTATAAGCCTATGCATTTTTGTTACAAATGCTGCCAGCAAGTAGTGAGAAAACCTTGCCAATAATGACAGATTTTGCTTTCTACTTGGATGAACTTTTCCCGAAGTTAAGTACTACGAATTATCTGTGCCTGCTTTATGACACCGCAAATGGAGGTAATCCCTTTGAGTAATATAATCTGTCAGTGTTTATGTTTAGTTTCCGTGTCTGACACCTAATTAACGGATTGGAAGTTGGTTCGTTTTTACAGCCCACAGCGAGGAGAGGGAATTGAAAACCTTTAGGAATAGCTGTGTGGGAGCTGTCTCATTACTGAGGTGTATATTACGCCCAGCAAACACAGGTATATTTTACAGGTATATTATAATTCACCTGTATCAATGCCATCTCTAACAACCTGTAATTTGGGGAGGACTTAGAGTAAGGTAATTTGAGAATTGCAAGGAGCTATTCAAGGATATCTCCAGGATTTCTGCTTGTATCAAGTAAAGCCGAAAAATAAAACTCTCCAGTCTGCCCCCAAATCCAATTTCAAAGTGCTGCATGCTGTTGATTAAAGAATATCTGTCCTCACATCAGTTAAGCATCTGCTTTTTAATAAGACCATTACACCTTATTTTGTTTGGACAGGGGATATACGCCCAGAGCAGTTATAGTGCCTCCATCCACTTCTTGGGTGCGTAGGATGGAGGTGGACAAATGGAGGATATGAATTACAGAAAATGAAGAAGGGATTTCTCTCTCTCTCTCTCTCTCCCTCTCTCTGTCTTAGTCTCCCTCCCTCTCCTTGGCTCCTCCGCCTCCCCAGTGCCCATAGTGCCGTCCGCTACAACAGAAGGCCTGGCTTCCCCTCTGCGCTGTAATTGGAAAGCTGGCTGGCAGTAGGTGTAGCCAGTAATGGGGTCCTACGATTTGGTGGCAGCAGTCAGCCTGGAGAAACCTGTCAGAATTCATAGAAGAGCCCGGTTCTGTGTATCCCACTTTGCCGCTCCAGAAGAAAACCCCCTGCATTTTAATAGTGCAGCTGTAAGCATTTCCGTAATTCAAGGTGGCGTCATTAGAGGCTTATTTATTCACCCGGGGCGTCCGCCGGGAGGGAGATGACGCCGCCCAGATCAGCTGTGGCAGCTCCCTCTCAGCGCCTCCCGCAGGGCTGTAGAAGGGGAAATTAGAGAGGAATGGGCAAACATGACAATCATAGCATCGTTAATGAATTAGCACGTAAAGAAAACAACAAGCAGGAGCGCTGAGGTTACCGAGGGAAGGGTTACAGTGTTCTGTTGCTGAAGGGGCAACACAGTCACGACTGGCTCAGATATTTCCGGAGGTGGAGGAGGTGCAAAAGGGATAATATGTAGCACGCAGAGAGGAGCACCTATAGCAAAAAACACAAACTAATAAACATTACAAACTTTCAAGGTAACATGGTGATCAGGGGGTTTGCAAGTGAGAATTCCCACAGCCACATCACATGCTATCAAGTGCTGTCAGATGATGATAGAGCGGCCGTAGAGTGGGAGATTAAATCCCATGCAGTGTCATTATTATACTCACTAGAGGGTAAAGAGTGTGCACCTTCTACTGCGTTGACCTTTAACATTGTTTATATTGTGCAAACTGAATAAAATCGCTGAGTGGAAAGCGAAGCCATAGAGACCCTCTAGGCTATATTCACACTTGCACTCAAACACTAACACACACACACACACTCATACACATATTTGAGTAATTTCTATCTATGTTAATACAAGATGTGACGTCAACAATAAGAATTCAGTCGGAAAAGACAGAAAGCATTTCCACCAATAGAAACTGACAAAAGTAGACCCAATCTAAAATTGAACACTTTTGCTCACTTAGCCACTTGACAACTTGATTTTCTCATCAATGGATGTGGAATTTCAAATGGATTTCAATTGCTAGTTGCCAAATGGTCCAATATCTAGTGCCCATCCTATGGCCTCTCAGCAACGAAGCTTGCAATGTCTCAGCACTGTAACCTAGCAACGGGACTTCCACTTATATAAGATCTTGTTTAGCATACAGTTTTTGAATGAGGAATGACAGATGACAGAGTGACATTTTTCAAGCACATTGTCTCATATCGTAAGCAGTCTTATTTGAGATCACACACACACACACACATACAGTCATGCCACAGGTGAATGCTTGCATAGTGTCCTGCTCCATTAGCTTTTAAGGACAAGGAACAAATTGCAGGGTCATAGTTTGTCGTCTGTGGAATAAATTACTGTGCTGTTGTCCTCACACAGCCCCATTCCATAGATGATAAAAGTTTGGCGCATCTTAATGTTACAAGTTCAACTGTTAGCGATTGATCTTTTATTTTGGTTCCCCATCTCGGTTGCTACTCTTGCTGGAACTGACAATGTTTTATACGCTGAAGCATCTAAGCTAGATCTGAAAGACCAAGGGCTCCTCATCTGAGCTTGTGAAAACCTCTCAGTCCCTGCCATGGAGAGATAGGATCAGTAGACAACCCCAACATTTTCAATTTTGTGCTATCAGACACTGAGGAGATGTGTCAACAGTGGGGTCCTACAGCAAGTAAACACAAGAGTCTGACAAGCAATAACCTAGATTCAACATCGCCTCCGGTCCTCTCCCACCAAAGGTCCGCCACTCTCATCTCATTTAGATCCAGATCTGTTGATCAGAAATGACGCCCACCACACAACGCAGAAAACATCACCTCTGAGAATGTTTTCTTGGGCTTTCCCTTATATCATTGAGCGTTATGCCTGTGTTTGGTTTGGTCAGTACAGGCTGGGATGGTTGTGAGCCATAGAGGTTTTCTCCTTGAGCCAAGCGGTACCATTGATATGAGGATTGATTATTTTATTGATGCATTATCCTCCATTGGACTGTAGGCTATTTGCCCTTAATAAACCATTAGTTTACATACATGAATTGAGGCTATTCTAGCATAATGTTCTATAATATTGCATTTTACAGGATCCAGACCTTGGCAACCTCAAATGATCAGCTGGCAAAAGTTCTCTGCACCACAGATACGTTTTACTTATTCATGAAGACTGAATAAAATTGTACATGAATTTGAGGAGGGAAGAAAATTTAATTTGATTGTGCAAAAGAGATGTTCTTATTATTTATATGCTCTTAGCAACAGTGAGGAGGAGCGAGTGAAAGCGGCTTTAGCCAAATTGGACAGAGTTCAAATCACAAAAGAGACCATGTGACTCAGAGTGGGGTGCTGGGTCTAAAGAGGAACCGGGGAAATTGTTGATTCAACTTTTCTTTTGACAGTTTTTAGCAGGCATCAAGAGGAGGGATCAGGGGTTAGAATAGTTTGGTTGAAACCCCAGACGACTAAGGGACCATTAAATAGCAGAAGCCACTGCAGAAAAGCCCCCTCACAGATACAAATCTTGCCGATTAAAATAGTGTGTCTCATAAGCCTGTGTGTGAATGTGTGCGTGTGTGTGTGTGTGTTCGGGGGGATATTTTAATGTGTTTCAATGCCTTTGTGGGTGGCTGCATGTGTGTCTCTGTGTTTTGAACAGTCTAAATACCGAAGCTTTTAACATCAAAGCCCCAAGAGGATTTAAGTGCCCAGAAACTTGCCAATTATGATTGTAAGTGATGTCCAGCAGGGACTGTTGATGAGCTAGTCTCAAAAGAAGAGAACTGCACTTTTCTGTTTCAAAACACTTTACTTTTCTAAGGGCTTATTTAGATTTATGAAATACTTGCAGCTACCAAATAATGATTCCACCCAAAGCGAGGAGTCATTTAAGCATAATGTATAACTCTCAACCAAAACTGGAGCACACACTACCTTCCATTGTAAGAATATCCACTTGACCTTCCTTTACACTTCTCTCTGCTTGCAGAAAAAAATAACAATATTAGTATGACAACTTAACAAAACAAATGATTGGCAGGTGAACCAGGGGTCGCAGATTTCAAATGGTAATCTTGTTTCTTGCTTTTTTTCTTCTTCCTTTGCAGTTCCTCCCAAGATTTATGACATTTCCTCCGACATCACGGTAAACGAGGGCAGCAACGTGTCGCTCATCTGCACAGCCAGTGGGAAACCTGAGCCCACCATTTCCTGGAGACACATAACCCCATTAGGTGAGCTTACTTCACCTCTCACGTGCCTATGCTAATGGATGAATGGATGGATAGAGAGAGGGATTAAGCAAGGATGGGATGGATGGATGATAGATGTTTCTACCTGGCAGTGGATGCGGGTGCTGCCCTAGGTTTTACGGTCAGCAGTGCCGGTCAAAGTCCTATCTCTGAAATGGAGTTAGAGGAGGGAGGAGAGAAGGGATGGATGCATGGATGGATGGATCCATAAGAGAAGGAGGGAGGGGGGAAGGAATAGATGGATGTAATAATTACCCAAAGTGGACATACAGTATGTGAAGAGGGGGAGACCTGAGTGCATGGAGGGAGGAGGGAGGAGGGAGGAGGGAGGAGGGTGAGGTAACTAAATGAAATCAAACAGCATTAGAGTTCCTACTGCCCATCCTCACAAGATATGAAGGGTTCAATTCCAAAATGCTATATCTTCACTGGGAAAAAATGTTTCCTGTTGGTTATCAACAGCATTTCAAAATATACCTTCTAAAATGTTAATATTTTCTGAGCAGGTCTTTGGTCAGCTAATAACTTCAGCAATATTCTATTGTCAATTTTACCATCGCGCCTCCAAAAAAAGATTTTCCATGGATTGTGTTGCTTGATCAAAGCAACAGTTATTGTGTTGCCAGTGCACATTCTGCCACTGTGTTAACTGAAAACGTTGATGAGGATTGAGGATTTCTATTTTTTTTTTTTTAATGCAATTCTCATCACTGCAGGGAGTCTTCCAATTCACTTTGGCACTTTGCAAACCATCATTTAAGGTGCATTAACAAAGAATATCTTTGTTGTTTAGGTTGCTGCTAGTCTGAGCACACATACACCATTAAGTGCTTTGAATGCTGAACCTCCCTTTGAAAACTTCATTGCAAAGCATTTAGCTATTGCTGCGAAGCCCCCGCCCCCTCCCGACACACACACAAACACACACACAGTTCCAGTCCTCCCTCATTTTCATATTAATGGATTAGAGCATGCTGTGCTTATCTGATAGCTGTGAGGATGACTGCATTTATCTTATGACTGTCAAATCCTCCTCTCTGGCGCGCTCGCCCTGATTGCGTTAGGGGAGTTTTCAGAGGATGATCAAAAGAGCCATCCTCAGAGTCCGAGTGGCAGTCACTCATTCTACTTTGAAGTGTCCACACTTTGAAGTATGCCAGGGAAGAAATGATATGCTGGTCAAATGAAAGGGCCTGGGACTAAATGCAATCACAGACTGTCTCCAAGCACATCAAAAAAGAAGCCATTTGGCATGGGATCTATGAGTCAGTTATTGCAGTAATGGCGATTTGTCCAACGGACGTGGTACAACTGAAAGGTTGTAATGGGCTAATCACCTATCGTGTGGAATGTCATTAACCCGGTCGGATATATGCAGAGCAACCTGCTCCAACCAGTGTATAAGACACCATGAATATGCAATCACAGCATTTTGAAATATTAATCTCTAAATATGAGTAATCCATCAACATTGAACTATCAAAAACAACTACTATTAACACTAGAAGGGCCAATAGATTTTGGGGGTCTAAGAGAAGGCCAACAAGCCATCAATGGATGGGGGTAAATAGAACTACTATTTTAATGAGGGAGTTTGAAAGTCTAATGACCGATTTCTGCAGAAAGTGGGTTTTTACGAAAGGTCTGAGACAATTCAATGCCAAAACAGCAGTCAAACAGCAGACATAGAGCAGTCAGTGTAATATACTACAGTGAGACTTTGAGCATTTGTATTTGGTAGGATCAGTAGCTCTTATTGACATGAGGCCAAGCAGGTGAAATGGCTCTGAAATGACAAACGTGCCCACATGGCAGGTTTTATTCGCTGGCCTCACTCTCCTCAGCACTCAGCCATTTTGGGGGAGATTTTGTGTACTGTAGATAGTTCTGCTGCAGCAGTCAGTGAAGTTTGACAGAATGATAAATTGCCCTGACTGACTGTCAAGTTCCTATTCCCTCTCCAACTGTTTTTTTGTTTGCCTTTTTCCCTTCTCTCCCCTCCCTGCCAACCAACAAACTGCCAGCTAATAATAAACTTCAGGCATCCAGTGAAGTGTGGCCATGAAGTGTTTATTGAGACGATAATTTGGCTCAATATCTGTGCATATAAAGTCGATGGGTATTCTTCAGTTAGAGAGAGGCAGACAGAAGCTGGTATTATAACAGACAGATCATCTTTGTTGACATGCTGCTGATAGAGAGAATGGTGCCAAAGTCTGTCTTAAGCTTAATGTGCTTAAGCAAACATCGCTGCTGTATTTAACAGCTTGATTTTCCATTGATTTTCCAAAATATACATTTGGCTGTTATGGTCAATTGGCGTTGTGGTTGTGCTTGACAGTGAAGTCCTCAGGAGGTGATCGCCTCACAGTAAGATTGAGATCAGGCAAGATTAAAAATGGAAGATAGCCAGTTCAAATCCTCTGATCAGCTGGTGAAATCTGTGTGTGCAAAGTGAGCTGTACATGCTCTCCTACCCTCCAGAACAGCTGCTGATTTGCCCTTGAGCAAGGCACTCAACCCCCAACTGCTCCAGTGGTGCAGCCTGGGAGCCAACAGAAAAGAGTCTTGTACTGGGCAACTCCCTAGTTGTGTGTGTATGAATGTTATCTTTGCTAACCCTGCAGCCACTCCTCGAGGCGGTTGCTGTAATTAAGAATGTGTTCGAAGTCAACTTGCCCGGTTAAATAAAAGCTGAATTTAAACAAAAATGAGGAAAGACAGTGGTAAGCCTGCCAGTAGCCTCTCTGTCATTATTAATTTAGCTCTTGACATCCCTACTTACTTTACTCTTAAAGCTTACAATAGCCTGGGTGTCATGTCAGCCTTTCAGTGTATTGCCTACGCATGGAGAACTGTGCTATGGTTCCTCAGCACTCATTCATAGGTCAAAGGGAGGAGGGTGAAATAGCCTTTAACATAGCCTGTTCCAGTCCTGTCTGGTTGGCTGGATGGCTGGCTGGGCAAAATTGCTTTGATAAGCTTTTTCCATTGAGATTTGAATCCACGGGATAGAAGTGTGACCTTTGAAAAAGGCTGACTAAAATACTAGAATACATATTTGATTGTTTCCTGTGATTGTGGACTCGGCTGGGACACATTTCTCTCTCTCTCTCCAAGCAGGCACTGTACAGTTATCAACTATATATATGTTTTGCATTAGCTTTCCATTTAAGTGCATGAGGCAAATCTCCCCCAAAACATGCCCTGAAGAAACAGACGGCATCAGACCTGGCAGCTTTCTCTACAAATACAACTCACTCTGAATACTGTAACTTACTTAAAGCTAGATTCAACAGAACTTGTTTGGTCCTGAACTGAGAGTGGTAACAGCATAAATGCATAAGTAGCTCCGCTGCAAAAAGAGTCAGTTGCTATCTGAACTGTGTGATGAATATTTCAAATCTGAATTTATATCACTAGTACATACCTTGAGTGGTGTCTGCCATGGCACACTGGAATTTGGCAGCACTCTAACAGATGCAAAGCAGGTTTTTGGCGGTGTGTTCACCAGGGACTTCTCATTCAGCGCCGGGTTCTTTTTCTCATAGTTTACAATGGAAGTAATGTGCTTTTCAGTGCTGACACTTGAGCGTATTTTTAAGATGATGGGAGGTGAAAGATAAAAAGGTGCTGCAAACAGGATTTCAATAGTCAGATATCAACAGCGGGAGCCATATCTAACACTCCCCCATGCAGCTGTTGAGCTGAGTATTGGTATAAAGAGGTGCTTAGTGGGCACATGCCTTTAGTGGAGCGTCTGTGACATGATGATTTCTAGAGCTCAAAACAAAAAAAACAACAACAGTTAGTTAATCTCTGCAAATATGAATTGTGGCTTTTTTTGACTGTAACACAATATAGATTTACAGTCACACTGCAAATATTTCTTGTGAAGAATAAAACACACTAGGCCTCACAAGAGAAGTCCGACCTGCATGTCCATTGATCTTACATGACTCCTGCAGTTTTTTCTACAAGGGGCAGCTACCAGTCAGACTGCAGATAAGAGCCACATGTGAAAAATATATTTGGGTTCTGAGATTAAAGTCAGAATTCTGCGTTTAAGTCAGAATATCAGAATTATGAGTTTAAAGTGAAATTCTGAGATTAAAGTCAGTTGTTTTAGCACGGAAAGATTTGCTCCTGTTGCATCTCCTCCAATCTGATCGAGCCTCTTGTTGTGAACAGAAGTGAAAATTATACAGTATGCTCCACACTGCTCGCATGCGATTGCAACAGTGTGTGTTGTAACTAGACACTTTGTAGTTATCAAAGAATTGTCCAACACTCACATATAATGAGTGCAATGCCACCCACAGACTTGTGCATTGCCCCTACTCAACACATTGGTTTGATTCCACACACTGTGCTGGCAAGTACAATTAATTTAGCAATAAGCACACTTAAGCTGTGGTATGTTGAAATCACAGTTAAGCTGCGTTGGGGAATCGACACTTTGTTCAGTTGTTACATACTGTGCTCCTGTTGAGTGGTACATTAGCGTATCTTATATTTGCAGCTCTTGTTCTCTGAGATAGAGGGTTTCATCTGCCTACTGTAGTTTACTGCCTGTACTGCATTCATCTACCCACTACCTACTCTAGTCCTTATATACCAGTGCTTCATGCTCAACACCACAACTCATTATTAAAGTGGAAAGTAAGCCATTTTTAAGTAAACACACTAAAACACTCAATAATGAAAACATATTTTGATTGGAATCGAGGTGTCTTACTGCATTAAAAAAGAAACCAAAATAAAGCTTGTTCACCAAACATTTTTAGACCCGCGACAGCAGGGGCTCTATGGGTCGCACTGTCCGTCGGTTGGTTGGCCGGTCGGTCACTCTGTTCACCACTTTATGGGTCACATGGGTGAAAGTGTGCTGCAGGGAGTTAGACTGCAGACTCTCAATCGGGAGACCTGAGTTTGAGTCCCGGCAGGAACGAACATTCAATGTCGTGGGGCTTTTAGACTCTTAGTCTTGTTCCCCTGTGGGAGCGTGTCCTTAAATAACTGACTGGCTACTTTTGCTCTTTGGCTAGCTACTCAATGAGCTTGTGGAGAACTGTGCTCTTGTATCACATAGAGCTCTCAGCCCTATCTCCAGCACCTCAAATTTTATTTCCCTGGCCACATGCGGCTAAATATCTCAACACCGAGAGAGTAGCTGCGAGATAATTTCAGGGGTCAGGGAGGTGGTGCCCCATGCAGTAGACACAACTTAAGGCTCTTTTGGACCAGTTCCATTTTCTGGCTTTTAGCGGCCTCAGATTGACAGCCAGGAAGCCGGGTAGAGGTTATGTGTCAAGGCAGACAAACAGGCTGTTTTTCAGACAGGCCCTGTGCATACTGTGATTCTGCCCCTGGTTCTGGCCCACACCTTGAGCTGGGGCCAGAAGGGAGCAGTGCACAATGCAACGGCATGGGTTGTTCTCCATTTTTAAGAGTTAAAAGGATAAATTGATGTAGAAAATGCAGCTCTATGCTATAATGGATTCTTCAGTGATGCCTGCCCTATCTGCGTATTGCAGCCCTGAAGGAAGCGTACTCACAGCTCCCATACACAATGTGGGAAATTGCTTACTGTGACGGCACTTAGCCAGCATTGGCACTGAATGCGAAATTAACCTTGCTATGATTTCTTTAATTTGCTTGGAGTGACATCTCCCTAAGGTGAGAGGAGCTTCTGTCAGTCTCTCAAATATCGCTCAACACACACTCATACACACAACCCATGGAGAGTCCCATAATGATGTGCACAGTGGAAGACCGCTTACATTGTTTACACCGGCATTGCATGCCATTTGTTCCCCAAGACATACATCTGTTTTTTCTGGATGCATAATATGTTATGTATGCTCGTTTTCTAGTTGGCTTACTGTAATGTCAAGGTTGAAGTACTCAATATAATGTTCCTCGAAGCATACACCAAGGATACAAGTCTTGTTTAATGGTTTCCATGACCTTTGCAAACCCCCTTTCCTGCTGTAATCGATAAGAATACTATTGAGCAGCTGAGACAAGATGATGCAACAAGATCCCTCACAAAAATATATTGCCCTTCATTTATCAAGCAAGACTACAATCTAATTAGATCTTCAAATGGACGTGTGCCCATTTAGTCTAAAAAAATCTGTATTTATCCATTTGAACTTGGTTGTTCATGTAAGATCAATTTCACATCTTCTCAGAAAGCGTGTGCACTCAGTTGTAGTCATTCAGTGGGAGGAAAAAAAATGAATCAGAAGGTGCATGTTATAAAACAGATTGACAACATAAGCCTTCTTGCATTATTTATCTCACATAACCCGTACCTGGCACTATCAGCTGCTTTGACAATTTCATTACTCTTTGAGGCTTGTTTTCATCAAGCCTTAGAAATTTTAGACTATCTGAGAGATATCATATATTCGTGCTGAATCATCAACACAGTGCTCCACAAATGGCACAGAGGCAGTGCAATGCTCTTCACTCTTCTGGGCCCATGAAAATTGGCATATTTAGCTCCATCAGTTTAATTGGAAGCCTACATGCCACCTGTGGTTATCGTTGGAGGGCGCTGTTAAATGTGGGTGTTATTATTCATACCCGTCTCTTTTGAATGTGCCAGTTACACTGGATCCGGTTCTCATAGTGTAGGAATTGTGCAGGAAACCTAAATGAATTCAACAAGGCAAGAGATGTTTACCAACTCCAACAATGCCGTGTGTTCTTACGAAGAAAAGAGAACGCATCTTTACAGTTTGAGATGGGCTCTTGCATGATCAATTAAGACAGAGTTCATTTTCCCAGCTGTTTCAACTGGCTCTGTACTATATAGACTGTAACACTGCTTGGATGTGATGCATCAGTCTCACAATAAATCTTGATGCTTCCCATTCATTCTCATTGGCCAAGTCACCATCTGACCCATCCTTGGTTGGCAAGTAAACTTCCAGGATCTTCATCCATTCACCATCCTCAGTGTTCATTGTTTTGGAATCATACTTCAGCTGTTAAATACTGCGTCAAACACATCATGAAGGCCACAGGAACCCACAAACACACATATGGAGAACACAAAATTGTGTTGACCAGCTCTATGATAAATGGGGACCAATATGTGAAAGTGTGAAGTGAGAAGCCTGTGGACAGCTGTAACCTGAATAGCTTGAAGAATGACTGACCAGGGCCTCATGAAGCAGCTTCTCTGGGGGCTTCCCTGCCCCAATATGTCCTTTCATCTTTTAAGGAGCGAGCACTCCATTTTACCATGTCCACCTTGTTTATTATACCTGTAATAAACATATTAGTATGTACTAAATTGTCGGGACCACAACACATGGAAGTACTTGACAAAACATTGTGGTTAATAGAGGCAACAATATTCTATATTATTACGTGATGCCATAGCCACGGAAAAGCAAATGCTTCTCAACTTTGTGTGTGAAGTGTTTGTCAAGTGTTCGTTTGACAAACAAATAAAGCAGACTCGACTGCAGTTTAATGGATTTGTAAGCTGTCCAAATTGTTTTTATGGTATTCAGAACATCTGGAAGACATTCACGATACCGTGCTAAAAGTTCTCCTAATCAAAAGCTGTTGGGATGTTATAATAATATAATAGCTGGCTATTTTTATTAGTTTGTTTGCTTGTTTCATCTCCATGAACATTAAAGCCCCAAAGACCTACTTAAGATGAGGCTACACGCACAAATGGTTTAATTCCTTAATCTCTACTATGTATTGTATTCTATATCCTCTAGATACGGCTGTGATACTGCTTGCTGCTTCTGGTACATATATTTTGTAATATATGGTCAAGCAAGAAAAGGTGATAAATTGCGGATACCCAACTTCTGACCCATTTTTCACCCACTTCCCACAAACTAAACTTGGTACAAGTAGAAGAGAAAGACTTATTTTCTTCTATTGATTCTACCATCAACATTGACTGAGTTAATAATGTTTAAACTCAACCGCTGTGAAATTGTGCTGTGAGTCTTGGCTGGTGCCCTAATATTTTCTCTTAATCCTCTCATTGCAAAATCAGGGGCATACATGTTGGAGGGCTTGACATCCCAAAACAAACAAGTGTGTTTGTAAAGGTAAAGTTATTAAAAACCAATTAATATGCAAAGAGGACAATTCACTGAAGTTACAAATTTATTAACCTGCCCTGCAATTTTGGCTTTTGCTTAGTCAGTCACCTGGGAAAATTTAGACCCAGAATATTCAATCCATTAGATTTGCCAAAATTGTCATCTCAACTCATCTCATCTTATCTACACTCAACTGATCTCAGTTCTTATATCATATAATCTTATATAATATTATCTCATCTCACGTCGTATCTTGTCTATATGTCTTATATGATCATATCTTGTCTTATCGTTTCTTTCTTTCCCATCTCATGTTATCTCATCATGGCTAGCATGCATTATTTATTTATTTTTTTTGGGGTACATTGATTACTCTAACCCTATAGCTTCACCTCCTATACATACAACCAACACCCCCCCCCCAAAGGCAAGTAGGCTACTTGCCTACACACTATGTTGTCGTACAGTATGTCTCCACATGTGAAAAAGTGTTCCTGTGCTTGCCTGTGGAAACCACCTGCATTTGCTCCAACCATTTGGTGAATGGTATTGGAAGTATCAAGCACACTTGCCTCATGGGTCAGTGCTTTTGATTTCATTGCCCTAACACAAAGACTCTATAGTGCACACAGTGGATTTCCATGTACTGTGTATCATAACTCTCCATTACAGATAAAAGACAATGGAGCAGTGCATTAAGGGCAGTGTATAGGTCAACCATGTTATGCAACTACTTAGTGTGTGGGGAAAAAAAACCTACACAGGGCACTGAGACATGAAGTCCTGTAAAAGTCTATAGTTCAGCTCTTTCATAATCCATAACCCTGCTTTGTAAGTGCTATGAGTTGTAGCATGGATCATTGTATGCTATAAAGAGGCCAGACATAGTGCAACCACTAATGGTCCACAAAAAATCCATAAAAGCTAGGCTGGCAATATTTAGACATTCAATAAAATGAACATAATTGAATCTAGCTGTGTCCTGTGTATAGGGCCTGGGTCTCCTACTCACACCTAGACTAACTGAAGCCTAGGTGTAAAAGAATGCATTGTGTTATGTCTCCGTCCTTATACTCTCTCCTCATATTAAAGGCTCTGTTTTTCAGACACTTCCAGTGCTCCTTTATGGATCGCTTCTTCAAACATTTCCTTGCTTTTGTGGTTGTTTATGTAGCCAGCATTGTCTTGTCCCGAGGCTCCTGGACTCTATCGAACCTGCCACAGCAGTGTGACCAGGGAAAGGAAAACTCATTATCGACATTGCCTTCGGGGATTCATTCAAGTTTTTGACATAGTAGTTAGCCGATAAAAAAGCCACAGCATTGAGGAGTAAGGCGGTGGCATTATATAAGCATTCAACTCACTCCCAGAAAAGAATGGCAGAACAAAATGGCAGCATTTCAATTCGGTAAGCGTGGATTGTCTTGAATCTGGCTCCTCTGTTATGAGATATTGCTGAGTCAGTGTCTAGTCTCTGTGGCCCTCTGATCAGTATGTTGAGCTCGGTTTTGCTTGACTGTGCAGATCCCCATCCCTTCCAAACCCCTCCACACGTCTTCCACCCAAACCTACCATTACCCCCTCAGAAGAATAGTATATAAATAGATTTCACACTGAGCACCATTGCATTGAAAATTAATTCTGGTCAGGGAAGAATCTTTGTGTGCCTCACTCTCTCTAATATATCCACAGTGCTACCCGCTGCGATTCTATAACCATTTATTAGACAAGCACATCCAGTCAAATTGGTTTCATTGTCAGCATTCTGATTTGATTGTTTCTTTTTTTTTTTTCTTTTTTTTTTGATGCCAATAACCATGCAAAACCCTGGCTGGTTTGTATCACTTTGATACTGAGGGGGTTGAATAAGAGGATAAACATTTTCCAAATTGAGAAATAATAAATCATGGTTTTATAATTAACATATCAATGATAAATGCAGATGCGCAATATTTGTAATTGGATCACATTTGCCTGCAGGAGGCTCATTGACGGTCATTAGTGAGATTTGGACTGTAAACCTGACAGATATCAAACATCACTCCGGGCAGAATCGTTTTATTTTGTTTTACAAATGACCAGCAGTCAATGTTAAAATGTTAAATGTTATGCTGGGTGGGATACCCATGTTCAAGCCTGTTGGAACTGTTCATGGGGTTAGTTAACCTTGATTTGTTATTTTCAGGGTGGCATTTTTTATAGGAGAAATAGAAATATGGTAACAAAATGGATGCCACAGGGTTGCAATATTGGTTTGTTTTCCAGGAGTATTTTTTTCTCAGGCTGGCTATGCACTAGCATTGTGTGCTCCCTCAGACTTTGTATATATAAAATAATTGGGGATGCTTTGCTGCTTTCCATTCATAATATTTAGCCAATGATGATTCATATTGTGTCATAGATCGTACCTCAGTACCCCGTTGTCTCATTTTTAATTCCTGTACGCTGGCACACTAAGTTGACACTGCCAGAGATATATTTGAACATGCATCTTCCACCAATATCTAGTATGTTAATATCTACAGTATATTCTCTGTTAATTTGCATTATGGACATGTTTGTGTGAATTTTCGCTCCCTCCAAAAATTTCAGGTGCACTGCGCTCCTGCCAATATGCCAGTCATAGTGTTATTACTGCCTTTGGCACTGTTAGCCAGCTGTAAAGCACTGACATGTGCATTCAGCCATCAGACTTGACTGTGTTCCAGGAAGTAGCTCTAACTGCACGGTGTGGAGTTGAGTAAATGATGAGTAGCTGACTGGGAGTACACCATTATTTCATTTCCTGCCACCATATCAATATGGATGGATCGATGCACTGCTAATCCGCTGCTATTTCAGGATGCCAGGAGGGTAATCAAGAGTTCAGGAGAATACCTAATTGTATCATATTGCTCAGCTGGACGACTTCAAGTTGAAAGTCGTCTATTACAAATACAGTAAAGTCTATTTTGAGAAGGGTATATTGCTTCATCGTGGCAAACTGCTGCCTCCAGGGCATCAAATATATCAAATTTTAAAAAAATAAAAAATAAAACTGAACAGGCAAATCAGAATGCTGACGATGAAACCAACTGTATATATGAGGCAATATACCATTCTCAAAATAGACTTCATCTGGAGTAGACAACTTTCGACTTGGAAGTTAACCAGCTGAGCAGTAGATATGATATAATTAGTATTCTACTGAACTCTTGAATACCCTCCTGGGAGATATACATTTCGGGTGATACAATAGTGTGAAAAATAGTCTAAAGATAATCAATGTATGGGTTAGAGTTAGAAATAGAGTCAGGTTAGGTTTGTTTGTGGCTAAGGTAGGTATAGAGATGCAGAAAATATGCAAATGACACTTTGTTGAACATCTATTTTTTGTCACCCGATAGTTAGTCGAGTGTCAACATTGGACTACCCAAATAAACTGTTGCCACACATGTATTTTTCCCCTGTCTGTGTTCTATCTAGATATAACCATGCTTCCTCTCTTTTTCTATTTCCAGCCAGGAAGTATGACAGTGGTGAATATCTAAACATCACCGGCATCACAAGGGACCAAGCCGGGGACTATGAATGCAGCGCTCTAAATGACATCGCCTCTCCTGACACCAAGACAGTAAAAGTCACAGTCAACTGTAAGTACATCTCTTTCTTCTTCCTTCCGGCCCTCTTTTCCATATAGTTGCTGGCAGAGACAGGAAAGTCACAGGGGCAGGCTTCAAGTGATATCAATATCCCTAACCGTGCGCTCCAAGAAGTGCACCCACCTCTGCTGCATTGATAAGGCAGAAGTTTGAGAAAGTAGAAGGCTGGAGTTTGAAGTTTCTTAATATTTAACGAGAGAATTCCCTTTTTGTCTGCACATGGAGGTGATTAATTCGCACTAAGGAAAGGTCTGGCTGTTCTAAGGACTATTCCATTATGCAGGTAATGAGTCTTTCAAAAGTGTGAGGAGACAGTAATGAGCAGCCAGGGCATTAATGAATGATACTGGGCTTTAGCCGCCGTGGTCACATGGAAATCAGCGCTCCTAAGTACAAGCAGGAGGAGCACTTGACAATTATTGCTATTCCCTCTCTTTTTAAAAGTGCTCCCCTACTTCACTGTTATTCATGGCGGTTTCTCTGTAGATGCCCTGTGCTAAATCTCTCTGTTGGCCAGGCTCATCAGTCAGACAGTTGTAGGGAGAGAGGGAAGGAGAAGGGAGACAAAAAGCTTTTTCCTGGCCCAGTTACTGATACATATCGTACAAGTTAATCATGTAAGTTTTCAAATGTAAGTTTTCAACAAGTTATTTTATGGGTTCTACATACACCGTTTTGGAAGTTAAGTACTTTTTTGCCTACAATTTTGATTCCGATAGTACCTGTATTACCACCAGTACTTTAGACTACTTTGAATCTGTTTTGTCATTACACAAAGTCTCGTGGCCATTATTTCTGTGTAACGCCTGCCTCTAACGAGCTGGGCTTCACAGGAATTTTAGAGGCCAATTATTTATAGCTCTATTGAGACGTGGGTTCAGGGATGAAAGATGCCTTCACAACTGGCAATGTCTTTATGTTACAGAACAAAGGAGATATTCGCAATGATTGATAAGGCGTGTCACGGCAGAAGCTGAATTTTCAAAGGGAGATAGCAGGGGTATGCAGGTTTAGTTTCCAAACTGAATGAATAGATTAGGCAGACTTCCTTTTGCTGTCAGACAGTGTCACCACTGCTTGGACACTGAACCGGTACTTTGGGTGGGAGTATAGTTTGTCAAGCGTTGAAGGAGTATTTGCCAGTTGCACCGGCCCATTGCCCAGAGTTATCTGAAGTTGACAGATCTGCAGAGCTTTTCCCTTCATTGACCAGTTGCTCATTCTACTTTATTGGTCTGTATCACACAGGGGAATTGTTTCCCCAGGTTTGGATGTAAAAGGGACTCTTAATGGATGTCTTTGGGGACTAGGTTCTGTACTATCAAAGCTTATGGTAAAAGGATGTTTAAAACGATATCGTTGAGGTGGAGTGGTTTTTTTTTTTTTTCCACTTAATTTGTTAGATGTTTTCGGTAATCCTCTAGATATGGCACAGTCCCAAATTGTTTCATTTGTTCCATCTCTGCAGAAATACACTAATGTTCCTAATAAGAAGCCAGAAACAGCATATCTTATAATCTCACACACATTACTTCTGCCTTCTAGACTGAAAAAATGTGGTTCTGTAGCACTCATTGCAACACATCACAGACATTTTTTTTTTTTTTTAAATACTATGGATTTTAACATGCATAACATACAGTGTGGTCGACAGCTTTATCCAGAGCACCTCACAGCATCACGAGTGCATTTTTTTTTTTAGTATGCCTAGCCCCGGTGGGAATCAAACCCCTAATCCTGGCAGTGCGAGTGCTCTGCTCTGTACTCACACACCTACACAAAGCCACAGGATCCTGGATGAGTCGGTTTTGCAGTGGTTCCGTGTCACATATCCCATTTCTTCCTGACAAGCCCTTATTCAAAATCCATCTGCCATAATTAGTTGAGCCTAGGTGAAGGGGGCTGTCTGTGTCTACACCAAGTGTAAATCTCAGAGCTCTCTCTCCCTCCAGTCGTAAATATTTGACTATTCCTGATGTCCTGTTTGAGCTACGGCCGACACGCAGCTCCACCGAGTCCAAATTTTCTAGCCTCACAAGCACCTTAAACATGAAAGGTCCTGTGTTTTATCATGGCTGTTTATCATTCGAAATGGTGAACATCTATGAGACCTGCATAAACAAAATATGTCACTGATGTTAAAGCAGCACAAGGCAACTTCAGATGTTGGCAGCTCAAAATGCCAGCCAAGAGGTAACTGTTTAAAAAAATTGAGCCTCAGTACCTTCCCTTTAAATTGTCAGTGTTTCAGATCTGAAAGCATTTTGCAAAGATGTTCATATTTTGCATGAAATTTCCCCTTGTCCACCATCTTCCTACATGGTGAATGGTGACAAATGGGCTCATTTACAAAGATAAGGGGCAGAATGAATGAATTGAAGTTGTCCATTGGAGCGGTTGATATGGCCACAGCAGGCAGAGGGGCCGGAGCCAGCTGGTGGCCACTCCTGACTACCTCTTCACCACCCTGGCCCAATTCTCCCTCTGTGAGGGGAAGAGAGATGGGTTTGGACCCTATCCCAATCTGTCATTCAAGCTCTACTCGCACACATCAGGCTATATTCACAGAGCGGCCGGGACACTGGGGAATTGATGAGGGCTCGGCATGCCAAATTCAGAATCAGGATAAAGATGCTAGTTGACATCTAATCTAGATCTAAAGGAGAAGAGAGGATAATGACATAGGAAAAAGCAAAGAATGAAAGGGGAATCTGCCTTGCCAGCACACATTTGCTGGTATAAACAAAAGGTTGTTCTCATTTGCCATTGTGCTTGGCTGAAAGAAACACTTTGCAGCCTCTCAACTTCTTAAGGGTTCTCCTGGGAGATTCTGAAGGTGTCACTTTGACTGTGTCAGCTGACAGCCTCAAATGTGCCATTAAAAAGATTTTCAATGAAATAACGTCTTTACAACCTGCCACCTCACAATGTTTTGACAGAAAATGGGTCTATTCTAGTATTGTAGGTAGGTAGTCGATTTTTGCAATCAAATTTCCAAATGTAATTTTGATTTGGTTGGCTTTTTATTCTTGACTGAATTGGGAACAGTGTACCTGGCCATCATGATAATGACTGTCCTTGATCCTGCCAGAGTATCCTCTTTGTAGTAACAGTTAAATGAAATTACATCATCAGCAACAGCAACCAGTTATGTCTTCACTATTTCTCTTTTATCTGCCTAATAAGGCAACATAGGAGTGAGTGACACTGACATTTCATGGGTTAACAGTCTAATTAAATACATGCCCAAATAATTTCTTTCCCCTTTCAAAATAATTATGTTTTTTTAGGTAAGAGTATAGTTGACCTCCGGGCTAATTGCAGATTAGGTCCACTAATTAAAATAAGCAAACCAAAGTAATGAAAACAAAATTAAGCTGTGGCATGTTTGGAGTTTTAATAACACTATGCCTGCCATTTGGCCTTACATGATATGATGAGTCAGAGGCTGGAGGTTTGAGGTATTTTCATTGTGCAGCCATTCCACCGAAACAGAGTGTTAAGACCAGCCTATGTAACCTCTGCTTGAATTATTCTAATGCTCAAAAGAGTACCTTGATCAGGGTGCTACTAATTAAATTACTGGCCTGACTGTGCCTCTTTGTCTATATAGTTCCTGTGATGAATGAATGGCGAACCGGGAACTTTTATCAACCAGACCTGAATGATGGCAGTCATCCAGAAGGTCATGCTGGAATCAGATTGGCTGAAAAGCCCTGCTTGGCTAAAGGATATTTCAGCGGTGATTTTACCTGATGAAATTTGATCTCTGACCCACTTTTCAAATTTACATATTCATCTCCGCTGCAGGTGGGTGGCGTTATTGGCTGAAAAATCTCACTGCACAGTTTGATTCAAAGGCATAAATATCACATCTAGGTGCCTGAGTCGGAGGGATGAATGAGTAGGAAACCACTACGGAAACACCTCCGCCTGAGATAAAAAGCCAGTGTTTGATTAATTAATGAAGCGCCCTCATTGTTGTAGAATGAATGCATCTATTACAAACTGTGCACAGATAAAATAACAACAAAAACCTGCTTCTTTTTTAAGCTGAGAAATCAAAGGTGTTTGACCTTCTTTTGTAGGTTAGTAAGCTCCTTCCCTCCACATGTACCTGTCTCTTCTCACTCCTCATTGAATGAATGACACTATAAAGTTTCAGCACTCTCATGGTCTGAGATGTGATTTGACAGTTTGTACGTAAGTTTTGTCACATTCGTCTTGTTTTGCTGTATTGTAGTTGTCTGTCATCTGTTTCAGATGCTTCCGCTAAAGCCGTTTGAAACCACATCAGATGTTTTTATTGTATTTTTCAATCCATGCAATAATCATAAAGCTGCCACAAGACAATTCACAGGAAATAAATGTATAAAGAAGACAGATCAATTGATGCCATGTTAGCACCACAGATGTTTGAATTGTTGATGATGTGTAGGAAGGCCCTAGCTTTTCTGGGGTTTCTGTCTCTGATCTCTTTTGTTCATGATGATGACAAAATATGTTTTTATACGAAACCACCGTTATGTAACCGACACATTTCTGGGAAAGTTGCACCAAACAATCCAGACTTGCAGAACCTTTCCTCTGAGCCGTACATTGGCTTTGTCTTTGAAATCCACACACATCTGGAAGTTTAATTGGGATGCGTCTGGTACAGAAGGTTTGACATTCTTTTGTTTTCCGTATTGTTTGCTAGGAGTGTTGGTATGATCTCCTCTCATTCTAGCTTGATTTAGGGTACAGGTGTGAGCCAGTGCAAGCGTGCCTCCCTGTCCATCGCTTTTTTTTTCCTTCACGCCGAGGTTTCACTCCTCTTGCTTTGCAGAGCGAAGCTGTGCCCTGTATGCTTCCGAGTTTGCCAGGCATTTGTACGCCTCCTTCCTCCCCCACCACCCTGCCCACTACCCTGCAGCTGTGAATTCTGCTCACATATTCACCATGGCCGAGTTTGAAAAAGAAGAGCACCTCACTTTATTTCCTGCTTACAGTAATTGGCCGACAAAACTGTAATCATTTTTAATTAATTATGAGCATGCACATTAGAACTGCTATAAGCAATTACAGCTATAGTATTGATAGACTTCTGAGCCTAATTGAAATGCAGGGGCTTAATGTGAACACTTCAAATGCTTGACATCGCCCTGTCTTTCTGTTTGCTCCAACCCTGTCTTTCTTTCTAAAGCCCCAGTCTTCTGTGCCTGTTTCGTATTCCAGCCCTGCACTGGCAGATATACCCACAACATGGTCCTCTGACTCCCCTGACAGAGTTGTTTGGGGGAGTCGTGACCATCTCTCGTAAATAATAGGCTTAACCTGTTTACTTGTGGTCAGGAGACGCATACCTTGCATCTTAATGACTGCCCAATATTACAACGTCAAGTAATGACAAGGAAGTAAACAGAGCTTATTGGAGTGTGTGTGTTTGGACAGTGTTACCACTGTGGTTTTCTAACCCATTATTTATTAATATAGCACGACATTTGCATACATGTACATAGTATTTACATGTGCTCAAATGTATGCACTATATCATGTATGTATGCCTCTCTGCTGTGTGTTTGTTTTTGTGAGAGAGAGTGTGTGTGTGTGTGTGTGTGTGTGTGTGTGTGTGTGTGCGTGCGTGCGTGCGTGCGTGTGTGTGTGAGAATGTTCGTGGTCTCCAGATCTTCCGCGATGCACTGGTGGATCGAAGGTAGAACAAAGGTACACACCACAGTTCAATGAAATCTGTTATTGAGAGTGTTTTTACATCAAACACATAGTCTCAGTTGAGCTGCGTTTGCCGACAATTTGCAGTATCCATTGAAATACTGTGGCTTACAATTCAAGAGAAGGCTTCCTAGAATTGGATTCTGATCCAGTCCTAAGCAGAGTTAAAGCCAGTACCCTCAAGCTGTTTGGATGTAAATCCATCTCTCTACATCTCTCCAAAGCTCTCGTCTTGATTGCTATTTGGATTCCTTGCTGCATGCAGGGCATGAATAAATGAACTGAATCTTGAGCTTCTGCTGAATAAATGTTCTTGCCAGTACCT
The DNA here is from genome assembly GCF_046629955.1 of Centroberyx affinis. Taxonomy (NCBI): domain Eukaryota; kingdom Metazoa; phylum Chordata; class Actinopteri; order Beryciformes; family Berycidae; genus Centroberyx; species Centroberyx affinis. Next base: position 95,609 of record NW_027279443.1, read on the forward strand.
CTTGTCAATAGATTGACACTCAGTGACTCCATCTTTAGAGCTCACTGCTGTGGCTTGCAGCTTGGTCTGCAGTTTCTATTGGCTCTGATCAGAATAACTTTCTGCCAATGACAAAAGGCAACCGGCTATAACATCCCAGTCTACCACCAAATGAGGATGTGTTACATAAGAAACTCTTAGTTTGCCCTACACACATTCATTAATATGGATGTCTTGTGTATACACACTGACAGGGTGAACTCCCTTGGGAGACAAGACATGAATGATATTTCCATGTATCCTGGCAGTAGTATGAGATCTTCATTGGAACAACCCCACCATCTCATTCATGTACTTAAGAAGATCGTTGGGGGTTTGTGTACCTTGGACCACATTTAGTGTTAAACACAGGCATTAGATTGAATCCCTACTGCTGTCGACCCACACAGTCCCACACACTAAGCCAGTTATTTATATGCCGTGCATTGTATGAAAGGACGAACACAATGTTCCCTTAGCTGTTCTGAATAGAAATCTTAATGAATTAATAAATCTTGGCTGCAGAACCATTCCTGACTGACAAAAAAACAGGACAATGAGGCCTGCAGATGGCATTGGGGAACAGTGTCTCTGTGTGTAAGCTGATAAGTCATGCACTGATGAGTCCATTTCTTAATTGCAATGAAAACTCATTTTCAAATCTGGCTGAAGAGGTAGGGTTATTAATTGATCTTTTAATTAAAAAGCCTGCCTGGGTTCTCTTGGCAAACAATAGTTTGTAGCTAAATAAATCATATTCAGTCTAGAAGCACACCAATTAATCATTAATAGTCACATGAGGAACACTTAAGGCAAGCGACTCAGTGGAGCCCTTAACATTAAGGTGCAATGCTTTCTGAACAAACCCTGTCCATTAATATTAGATTAGAGAGGAGGTTAAACGGTGTATTCATCATTTACATGCTCATATTCTCTCGCTTTGTGGAGCCGTTCCATTGGAGGCGTCATCTTTGTTTTGGTGACAAGGTCTGCATAATGTAAATGTAATGGAAGTTGGTTTATGATCGACCCGCAACTGGCAATTTGTCACCCGGCGGGGCCCTGCAGCACCTATTCTTCTGCCGAGCCTGTGCTATTCCTGGACCCCCAACCCCCCACCCCCATCTGGTGGAGTCACCGCGGCTCCAGGCATGATTTACAGCACCACCACCACAGCATTCTCTAGACACTAAATTACCTGGATTATTGGGCCTTCATGATTTTTAGTGCACTACTTTGCATTACTCTCCAAATCCTGATGTTGTATTGCACAGTATATGATGATATAGGACATGCCAGCAGGTTCAAATTGAAATCACTGGATTGGGTTGGATTTTATGGCTGTGATCTATCTTCACAGATCCTAGTGCCAAGGACTAAATTGGAAAGACTTGATATTATTGATATGCATATAAAATCAGAGCATTTTGGACCACCTATGATATTATGGGGATATTTTTCTCTATTCCAAAATATTACAGCAGTTGTTTGACTTGAATGGTGAGAAGGACAATTACTCAGGCCCAAACAAGCTTCAGCCCCCTCCTCACTCTCAGTCTGGTGACCATTTATGAGGCGTTGTACTCCTCATAGAGGTAGCCTGATGTGCTCATGTGTTGACCAGCAAAATGAATAAAAAATCTGAATTTCTTGATTACTTTGTTGTTTTACTCCAGTTTTACTTGCCAGTGCTTCAAGCCGGCAACCTTAGATAGAGGACAGTTAATCCAAGTTAACCATTAAGAAAATCCTTTGGGACTAATCAAGAAAGCACAGTCTTCTATTTGGCAAATCACAGCTCCAATATTAAGCCAATTGGTAACAAATAAAAGAAAGCACATTTAAATTGCTCCCCTTTCAAAAAATGAAATGCAACAACAACATGAAAGGGCCTTTTTTGTCTCCTCTGGCAGGTACAGATAGATACTTTGCCAGTGGTTTTATCTTCTTACTTTTAACATAAAAGACAGTAGCTGTGTGTGTGTGGGGTTTCAAGTATCGACACACCTGCCTGGGCCACCATGTCCACTGCTCTAGCGACTATACCGCGCGACAGGCAGGTCACTGTGATGCTTTCGGAGCCCTCCGATAATCAATGGCCCTGCACAATGACACCAATGGAGGATTACGAGGACTCACCAAGCCTCTCGCGGTCGGCATACCGCATTGATTTTGTCATACTTGTTATTGACTTCTATTTCTGTGAATTCTGTAGAAGCCTGTTGCAGATTTTCTCCCCTTGTTCCCTTCCTTTTATTTAAGTATTGTAGAGCTTTTCTCTGGTGCACATTGACTCATACTACATGCTCTCATATTGAGACTTTTTGAACAGTGTGATCTGGTTTTTACACGGCTACAGTGGCCTTAGCACCTCTCACCTCTCAACGGTTTCCTTGCTGCAGGTTGCTGCAGCAAAGAAACTGTTTCGTTGCCTGTCTTTATGGTGTTGTTCCTGCTGTTTCTAATTAAAATAGAAGCCTTCCTAGAGCCAGAAAAGTGTTGATGCGCAGAGTTCATATATTGCATAGACATATGAGTACACACATGCACAGACAGCCAGTCAAGGTCTACCAATACCCCCCAGCATGCTACCAGCATTTCCCACAGTGATAAATGACCAGGAAAAGCCCTAGCATCACCTGTCGCTTGATTCACTATCTCCCGTCCTTCAGCCTATTTGGCTAACCATGGAGGAGGCAGAATTACAGTATAATTGGCACAGATATGCGAGGACAGAAAATCAGCATACACCAATCGTGTGAATGTGCTCATTAGGATGCAGAAGAAGGTTGGTGGAAGTGCATCCATCATCACAGAACACACTGTCACACTGTGCCTCTCATACATGATCATACACCACCGTATACAAACGCTCACACATGTATCTTTTTCACCTTCGCACAGATCCGTTGCATCCCACCTCATCTATCTAAGTGGACTGAAACAGTTTTGGCAGTAATGCTGTATACAGAGTGCTCCCATACTGCATTTGCTATATTAGATGTGAAGTGCATAGTATACATGAACACACACATCACTCAGGAACTCACATATACACTATAAAGAAGCACCCTGCTACTTGAGAGCACCTGGAATACACGTCCAGATATTAATTCCACTCTGTAGGAACGGATCATTCAACCATGTTCACGGGATGGATTTGTCCTTGTTTCCAGTTAGTTTGATGCCAGGTAGCGCCTTGGGGATGATGTGCTGCTCCAGGACGGGTGCAGTAGCGAGTAGTCCTCACTGAGGTCAAATCTTAGGAACATCTCCAAATGCAATTGGAAATAAAGGTTTGCAGGCGCCTGGCCAAGCCCTTCGCCAGGATACAGGCTGCAGCTCTGACTGACAGGTGGTTGTCAAAGGCTCATTGTCAGGAATATAAATAGTCCATAACTCACTTTAAGTCATGGCATAGCAATTTGCTGCTAGCTGCAGGACCTTCAGTGGGCAGACTGACTCAAAGAGGGTGATAGTGTTTTGTTTTGTTGTTATATGGTATGTTTTTAATCATAATCTGCGTGAATGTCACCCTGCCCTGCTCGACTAGTTTTGCTTCTCTGTCATAAGATAGTGTATCTGATTGGATGTTCAGCAAAATTTTGTTGTTTGCCATGACAACATGGTCTTTGGGGAGCCAATCCAGGTTTACGCAATGCTCAACATCAGATTAAGCTCTGTGGCCCGGTGCCTTTTGAATCAACAGAATCTAATGGAGAGGGAAGGACGCAGGGGAACCAAAGACGGCGCTTTCCCTGACCCAGCCAAAATAATCCCAGTGGGGATGAAGCATTGTGTGCATTCAAGTCTGTGAGGAACATTGGCACTTGGAATAGGCACTGCTTGTCCTCTGTCTCACACAGAGGGTGATTTTACTCAATTTTACTCTGCATAGCTTATGAATTGATCATTATTCTGATAATGTCTGATTAATTCAAATGAAACAAGCGAAAGAAAACACATGCAAGTTGTTTTTATTCCCATTATGCAACTATGGGAAGGTTGCGAGTGCAGGGATTTCTTTTGTGCGGGCGCTTTTGTCCGACCACATATTGGATTCAACAAAATGCCTTTGTTAGAATTCTATATAATTTCAATTCAATAATTTTATTTCTTTCAAGGCTGTGTTACCGTAAGCGGGGTAAATATTTGAAGCACAAAAGGCCTGGGTTGCTTGAGAAAGCGTCCATATTTAAAGCTGCCTTCCTGACACTGGCAAAGAGATTTACACCACGTTTCAGCACATGAAAGGAGACTCATTTTGCATTCACAGAACCTGCCTTCGCCATTGAGTCTTTGAACTTCCATTAAGCAATTTATCACCATGCAATGCAATTCATTTCATTTTCCTAACCCTCGGGATGGATGCCCCCTCCCCTCCCCACCATCCCCTCTGTAGACTCTGAGTGTTGAGTTTACACTAAATGTGTGCACTGAACACAGTGTAGGATGTTGTCTGTTTCAAGTTAACGGCCCTTCTCCAATGCTCTGTGTCCGACTCAAAATTGCACTTAAGCTTTTTTATGTGTTTATTACAGCTGCAACGATTAATCAATTAATCGATTAGTTGTCAACTATTAAATTAATTGCCAACTATTTTGATAATCGATTAATCAGTTTGAGTAATTTTTTAAGAAAAATAAGTCATAAGTCATTCCAGCTTCTTAAATGTGAATATTTTCTGGTTTCTTTACTCCTCTATGACAGTAAACTGAATATCTTTGGGTTGTGGACAAAACAAGACATTTGAGGACATCATCTTGGACTTTGGGAAACACTGATCGACATTTTTCACCATTTTCTGACATTTTATAGACCAAACAACTAATCGATTAATTGAGAAAATAATCGACAGATTAATCGACAATGAAAACAATCGTTAGTTGCAGCCCTAGTGTTTATTCTTATGCTTGTGAGGATACAGTTTTTCTTTTGACTGTCATGTGTTCCATGCTAACTTTTCTTTTCTTTCTCTTTGTTTTCCAGTTGCCCCAGCTATCCATGAGATGAAAAGCCATGGGGTTGGTCTGGGACGCACAGCTCTGCTAAGGTGTGAGGCGGCTGCTGTGCCCGTTCCCACATTTGAGTGGTACAAGGGTGAGAAAAGGTAAGGCCTGTTTGATTGTCTGAGCCGTCTTGACACTTTGGTCTGTCCAAGCTCTATTGGCAGCATTAGTCCACCAGTGAATAGATACAATGGTTGGAAAGCTGGATGAACAGAAAGTGTTTGGGATAGTTTGTTGTAGCCTGTTTGGGTGTGAATGGGTGAGGCTTGTCATATTGGGGAATACAGTAATTGCCAGGAAGTCAGTGTAGCATATTTTTGTGTGATTGACGAGGTACTCCAAGCTAGTTAAAACAAATGCAAATAATTATTTCCAAAACCACTAGTTATACCCTAGCAACGAACTAGCAACACCCTAGCAACCACCAGGTAACACCATAGTAACCACACAGTGACACCCTAGTAATCACTTAGAAACACCCTAGCAATCACCTAGCCACACCATATCAATCACGTAGCAACACCCCAGCAACCACTAGCAATCACCTAGCAACCACCTAGCAACACCCTAGCAATCACCCTAGTAATCACCTATCAACCATCTAGTAACACCATAGCAACCATCTAGTGACATCCTAGCAGCCACTTGCAATCATCTTGTAACCACCTAATAACACCATAGCAACACCCTAGCAACCATTAATAATCCCCTAGCAACCATATTGTAACACCCAAGCAACCACTTAGAAACACCCTAGCAACAACTTAGTAACACCCTAGCCACCACTAGCAATTGTCTAGCATCCATCTACTCAAAGAGACCGTTGCTTTGTCCACAATCTTCTTTTTGTTTTTCTTCAGGAAAATGTACCTAAAATAGTTTACCAATATTATTTAACACTGATGTCCAATGATCAACAAGGTGATATAGATCCGGAATGTTTAAACTTATATTCCAAACTGAAATCGTCCATGCTTACATTTGACATTGGTGGTCACTTAATCAGTTTTTACTTGCTGATAAACAAGCGTGAATGTGTCAAAGGAAAGGTGTGTTTTTTTTTTTTCTTTTTTTCAGAGACAAACCATTGGTTAGTTCTCCTATTCATCCAGCCTCAGGGGAGAGCCCACATAAGTGTTGCAGCGAGGGAAGTCATTTGTGCCTTGTCCTCACCTTGCATTCTAATGAAATGTTTGCATAACTCCACCAACTGGCTTAAATCATTCGCGGCACATACATCAATCAGTGTAGATTCAAGTGTCGGTTCTTGAATTTAAAAACCAAATTACCCCCATTACCCATCATTTACCCACTCCTGGTGAGCACAATTTCAATCATCAGCTCACACTGTGCTAATTGTAATTATGGGGTGGATTCAATTTATTCAAATTGCTAAGGAGGCAAGTTGGCATGATTCTAGCGTTTACTTAATTGAAGGCCCTGTTCTTTTCATGTGACTTGTTACATGGCAAAATGTTGATTTCTTCATTCATGTCTTGTCATGAAAAGGACATTAATATAAGGACTTGAGAACAAAAGAGGTGTAGCTTCATTGTAGGACATCCACTCTGCCTGTTGCTGTTTCATTGCCCAATTGCTATGTGTGGGAAATGAGGTATCTTTCTCATTGCGTTTTGGCTCTGTGTGGTTGCTGCCATACCATGCCAGTTTGTCTCTATCTCAGGTAATGTGACAGTTTTGACAGGCAAATCTTTCTTTTGATGTGCCACTGCGTTCGGTCTTGAAAGGAAGTTGGGGAGGGGGGTGCTTTCGCTATGACAGAGAGGAGCCTCCACTAGTTTTATGTCGTACTAGGGAAGAGGCAGGCTCACTCACCGAATCTTGCCGAGATTATCAGTGAATGTTCAGCTAACATTTGAGGAAGTCGCTGTGGGAGAGGGAACAACAGATGCTCAGAGATTTGCTGGACATAAGGTCACACGTAGCGTTTCAACTCGGAGTGCCTGTCTGTGCCAGTCGAGCCAGGCTAGAGCTCATGGGGGGCCACAGCATGGCCAAGATAGAAACCTGTCTTCTCACTGGAGGTTTTCTGTGGCTTATAATGCCAAACGGCAAACTGTAGCAGTAACAGCAACCACATCAACGGAAAGTAACTCAACCGTAATATCCACAATAATAACAACTCAAGGATGCGCGGCATATGCTCTTACATTTTGAATTTTCACCTCTACAGACTGTTAAAGACCATCACAACCAACAAAACAAACAATTAAACATTAGGCTATTTCACGGCACAGATGTCAGGCACAATTGGGAATAGGATTTATAGTAATGCCCCTGCAGCTGGAACAAAACGATGAACAACATGTCGAGTGGCGCCCAGCTGGTTCGCACTCACCTCTGGGTCATTCCGCTCTCCTCTCAGTCCTTCAAGCCATCTCTCCAAGGCAGGCACGTCAGACCGAGGGATAAATAGACCTATTGAAGAGGGTGATGAAGTACTGTACACCGCTAAGGTACTACACATCCACTAAGGATGATAAACATTTCCACACTCCTTGACTCGTGCCACTTTCTCCTTGACACTTTGGGAGCGAGTCAGAAATAAAAGCTTTATTTGTTGTGATTGTGTTCTGTTTTCAGGATTATCAAGGGTCAGGGCATCGACATCAAGAACCTCAGCTCCAGATCAGTCCTCACAGTGACCAACATGACAGAGGATCGTTATGGGAACTACACGTGTGTCGCCTCCAACAAGCTGGGGACGGCTAACGCCAGTGTGCCTCTCATTCGTAAGTTGTCACCGTACCGCTGTTGTGGCTGACTGGAGTGGTGAGGGCTCAGAGGGCTGACACTGTGTTGTGGATGTGAGTGGAGGTTGTACCCTCAGGACTGTTTTCATCACTGATGCAGTATTCTTGCATCTAGGACTGAAGGACAATAGCCAAAGATAAACCCAGCTCTGCGACTGGCTGCCCATATAGACATTGAGAACTTTTGTGGTTGTTTCTTGTTTCCTGATCAGTTTTGTTAATGTTTAATTTAAACTATGGCTATCAGTGTGTGTGTGTGTGTGTGTGTGTATGTGTGTGTGTGTGTGTGTGTGTGTGTGTGTGTGTGCATATTGATGAGCGCCTGCTTTGCTAAAGTGCACATCTGCATGTGTATTGTACACGTAGGGGGGTGTGGACAAAATAACGGAAAACGCCACCTGAAAAATAACTTTTAACTATGAAATAACAACATCACAATTACAAAAGGCAGTTACACAAGCGGGACACATTAAGTTGAATGCCAATTACAGTAGCAATGTCTTAGCTTTAAAAGAGGTCTGAGAGACAGCCCTTTCATATGTGAGTTTTTAAAGCTTCATGAGGCAGTAGCTGTTCCAAAGAAGCCAAACAGTCGGTGCCCAAATTGCAGGTGCATTAGGGATAAATCTGCAAAATTATTTCATGTGGCAACAATGGAAAAAGTAATGCGGTCTGATGAGTCATATTTCACCCTTTCCAGACGGGTTTATGTTTGGAGAAAGCCAAAGAATGCTTTCAAACCACATTGTCTGTTGCCTGCTGCTAAACATAGTGCTGGAGCTGTAATGTATGGGCAGCTATCTTTAACAGCCAAGGAATATAAGCCAATTTGTTCCTGTCCTATTGTTCCCAAATTTCAAGATGATAATGCCCCCGACTTCGCTGCTAAACAAATTCAAGACTGGTTTTGTGATCACCAGGATGAAGACAAACTTTAGCCTCCCCAATCACTGGATCATCGTCATTAAACCTTTATAGGAAGCAGATTTCCACCGTCTTCAATCCTCAAAGAACTGGAGGCTTTCCTTCTTGAAGAAAGGTCCAATATCCCGCTACACACATTTCATTTTAAGACTTGTATGACAGCATTTCCACGAGGATTGAGGCTGTTCTTAAGGCAAAGCGGGGCCCTACTCCATATTGGGTATTTGATATTCCTACATCGTTAGGTGTTTCCATTATTTTGTCCACCCTCATGTACCTGCCAAGCAGCAAAAAAAAAAATAGCAATGACAGTAGGGGGTTGGGGAACATGTTTCGCTCAACTTCTTTTTAGCATGAGGATTGATGAAAAAATTCCATTTAATGTATTCGGTGATGAAATATGAACAGGTGACTTAAATTATTCACCAGTTTGTGCTGCACCCTCTGATGATAACATTGTCCCTAGCAGGCCAGAGACTCGCAATACAAAAAGATATTTCTGTAGAGTTGGCAATTGTCAAAGGAGCGCTCCACGCTCCTGTTTGCGTATGCACAAAGAACAACATCAAAGGCTTGCCTGAGATCCTCAAATGGATGATCTTAATGTGACACTAGCGGGGCCTCAAAGGCAGAGCGGCAAAAAAAACCTCAGAATAGACAGTGGAGGCAGCTTCCTGTACTGTGCTGTTTTCCCTCTTTCTTTCTCTCCCTCTCTCCGTCTGTCTGTCTGTCTATCTATCTATCTATCTATCTGTCAGTTTATCTATCAATCAATCTATCTGTCTGTCTATCTATCTATTGATCTACTGTATCTTGTTTTCTCTATCTTTCTTACTCTCTCATTCTATATTTCTCTTGCCCTCTCTCTCTCTCTTCCTCTCTCTCTGGCTCTCTCTCTCTCTTGCTCACACACACACACACACACACACACACACACAGACACTCTCTCTTTCCCTCTCTTTCTCTCTCTCTCATGATCTTCACTAATGGAAGAGAGGCCAATTCTGCTGTCGCCCTTAATGAGAAATGGCAAGCAATCGCCGCAGCGCACTTTCACCGGCACATTGACGCAAATAACAAAACCCAGAGGTTAGATTTCACCACGGGTGACTTTGGATTGCTATTTTAGAACCAGTCAATAGCTATTGATGAGAAAGATGGGGAGGGAGAAAGGGTCATGCATATTTGATAGAGCATCATACATTGGGGTGAATTTTAAGTGGAAACAAATGTGTGTGGTTTCACGTTTGCGGTGAAGGAATTGTTGGAGGATTTGTCTCTACGGTCTTGATGTTTTTGTCATGTTTTGTGGTGGATAATGATCGCTGCTACATGTGGAAGAATTTTACTGTACAGTAATTTCTGTACTCGTTTCCATTATACTGAGCGGTTTAGAGGTTATGCATGAATTATGATAGGTTCAAGTGAGGGTCAACCTCGTTCAAAAAGCTGTCTTTCTTTGCAAACAGCCACTGGGGAAAAAAGCTGAAATATACAGCAGTGCCCGGCAATCAGGGCTTAATTTCACTTCTCTCTTGTCAAGGCTCTAATGTTGAAAGGTCCTCAGCCTTCGTTGGTGTGAATCCTTTTTGTCTACACCTTACAGAATCACTTTAAATCAGTCCCGGAAAAAGCCTGCCATTATCACTGATGAGATGAACTGTGACTCTGGAAAGCCTATTCCCAGGGAAAGCAAACACATTTGCCTTCCTCGCAAGGCAGCCACTGGAAGACAGCTAGTTTGGTTTCCCTTTAAAATGAAACTGGGATGAAAAACAGAATTTACATTCTGGCTTTGTGCGTGTCTTCTTGTATCCGGACATGGTAGGTTCTCACTCGTTTCTGTGTGTTTGAACTGAGTCGGATGGCTGAGTCCTGACTGCATGCCATTATCGTGGTCAGGGTTCACTTCTGCCGGTCTGTGTCAAAGCATGTGGGTTTTTGTGCTGTTAAACCATTAGTCAGATAACCCTTTCAGCTAAGTACCACTTTAAGCTGTGTGTTTTAAGCTGTGGTAAAACACAAACTGGGTTCTTTTGAGCAGAAAGAAAGCATACAACCTCTTTACCACTACTTGTTGAACTATACATTTTTTGTTTTTTGTGTCCTGTGCACAAAGCTTTTTGTACCTTGCTCTCTCTTTTTCAAATAACACAATACCATACCACACAACCCACTGTCATCAGTGAATGGACAAATGATAAAGGGGGATGGCACTCATCACAATTGTCTATATACTTATAAAAAACATTGTTACGCTACAGAGGGCCTGGACAATGGGATAGGAATACTGAGAGGAGACTTTTTGTGCTTCTATATATGTTTCCACACAGAGTAGCTCTATTTGTTTTATGAAAGTTGAATCAGAGCGTGTACAGGTGTTCCTTCTGTCATTCACTTTCACTCGTGCATCACTTGGATTTAATAAGAAGACAGCCTTGTCTCAGTAGCTCTTCTCTCTTTTCACCCTCTGAAACACATCAGACTTCAAAGTGCATACAAGAGAAAGTTAGTAATCAAAATTAAGGTGGTATCAATTTTCAGAGGAAATTATACCATAATCATTTTTGTCAGTTTGCATTAGTAGTTGTGCAAAATCAACTGGATTTCCATCAAACTGTAACAAAACCTGCAGACTGTGGAATTGGATCAATGCATTGCTACTCAAGCAAAGACAGATGCCAGTTTTACACAAAAGGAGAGGTGGGCATAACACTATTGCAAGTTAACATGTAGACTACACATGGATAAAAAAAAAAAAATACAGGGGGAGAACTGTGGTATGTTGCAAAATTACTCAAATCACTGTAAATCAACTTAAATCAATGTCAGATATTATGTTTTATGCTTGCTCATGTCATGATTGGCCCTTAAGTTCATTTACCATTAGTGTAAATTTGGCAAATGTTTGTGTTGGAATTACATCAGAACCATTCCAGTTTCCTCTGGTTCTTAGACTTCTCCCAGGCAAAAGAGACATCTACTGCATGACAAACTTATCCTTTAATGAAAGCATAAACAGCTGAAGGTGGACTATTATGAAGGAGGACATAGAGAAATCAAAGTATTGCAGCCATGAATTATATTTTAGACATACCAAAACATCCATTGCAGGTTGTTTCTCTCCATGTGCAGACACTGTATATATACAGTACACACACACACGCACATACACACACTTTCTCACTCTCTCTGTCTCCCTCTCACACACACACACAACAGACTTATGAATTTAGTCTGTGGTACGACAATCCCCAAACTGGCAATCGCTATTTCAACTTCCCATTTCATGTGGTAGATGGAACTGAAGTCGGACAAAAAGACTGAGGCTGTTCACTCCAATTTTCTGAGGAGTCCTCTAGCTTAATTGGTCAAGCTCTTATCCCCCAGCCCACCTCGGCTTAGCCCTGGAGGAGATTTTCTCCGCCTATACCCCCTGCTTTCATTTCCTCCATTCCTCCTTGCTCCCCTCCCCTCCTCCCCTCTGAGCGGTAATGGGAAGAGACTGATGGGGGAGAGAAAGAGTAACTCTCCCTCTCCCTCACTGCTCAGCCTCCCTCAGGCAGGCAAGACTCTGCTGGCTAGTTGGTTAATGAACGTCGTGTTCGTTTGTCACGCTTATCAATCACCGCCTGTGTAGGTGTCATTTCGACATGTCTCCTCATCTGCCGTTGTTGTTGTTGATGATGTTGTTTGTTCCCACTCCGTGTGATTGTACCTGAGTCATGGAGCAGGGATGCGGGAAAATGGGAGCCAAAGGTGGAACCTGAATTGTGGGTGTGTGATAAGAGCTTATGCAGTGAAATAATGTTGAAGCTGTGCGGGGAAAGGGAAGGCGTTGTATTACATTTTGGCACATTGCATTCATTTTAGCGTAAAAAAAACACTCCCACTTTTATTCCTTTGTCTGCATCAATCATAAAAGCAGGTGGACCCTGACAATGTTCATCTGCATTCTGAATGTGCTTCAACCCCCCAGTGTTAAATACCATGCAGCTGAACAACATTAAAAGTATTTAGTTTATATCGTTTTTGAAGTTTTAAAGTTTGTTCATTTCTGAATATTCACATTTTGAACACAATAGAATGAAGTCAATGAATTGCAGAAAGACAGTGTGAGGGGGAGTGAGGGGAAAAATTACACTTTTTGATTTGTCTTTTCATTATCCTATATTTTCCCAAAAGCACCCTTAGAATGTTGCACCATTTACCTATCGTTTGAATTTCTGCATTTCCACACTTCTGCACTCAGAAAGTTCATTAGCATTTTCCAGTCACACTGAGATGAGGAAGCGGTCATCCTGCAGCCCAGCAGGCACCGGGGTTCATGACCCCCTCCCTCCTATGCACACACACACACACACGCACACACACGCACACGCACACACACCCTCCCGCCGAGGCCTGTTGGAGACCAGACACACGACTGGGAATGCAAATGTCCGTCCCTGGATGACTGAGCCCAGTGGATGCTCATAGGATGATACGCACGCTGAGCAGCATTAAAAAGGACATAGGAGGAATAACAAATGATCTGGCTCAGAAATTAATGAAATATTTAACACCTGCTGTTGCATCATCATAGAGGGATAAGAGAAGAAAGGAATATAGAATAGCCTACCAAATTATAAGTTCACAGTAGGAATGTGATCCTGCATGAATGATGAGTGATGACGATGCATTCACATGGACCGGGCAACATGAATCGGACATAGACAGAATTGCACAAACTGTAAAGTTTATATGTAAATTTCTTCCTCTTCTTCCCTTTTCCTTAATGGGCAGTAAGTAAAACCATTTTGTTTTATGGGGCACAAAAGTGCTGCCCCATAGGACAAGATTGCCATAATTTATCTGTGGGGGGTTGATAGGATTGTTGATCAATACCAATGACTCAATGATCACTTCATTACTGAGATTTCTGGCTTTCAAAACTCACTCTCCAGCCGGTATTCTTTGTTCTTCAAAAACTCCACGCCCATTGATATTTCAAGACACTCCTAATCCGTCCCTTCCATCCTCCTCATTCATCCACTCATTAATTTACATTCCTGCTCAACAATGGAGGATGGAGATACATGCTGCCGTTCGGCATCACAAGACATTTCAGCTACAGAGGCTAAAAAGCCTCATTCTCGAGCCAAAAAAGCAAATCACAAAGCGGTATTATTATTACAACATTTTGCATTGTGATATACTGTATGTTGCTGTTATTATCTCTTCACTTCTCATTTCTGTTGGATCTCTGCTCTAATTGGCTAGCTTGCTTGTCTCTATTGTGAAAATGTGACTTTATTGACTTTGTGCCAATTACAGGCCATCATAAGAGGGGGCTGTGTCAGAGACTTGTGCAGGAGGAGATAAGTTCTGTCGATGTTGTTGCCTACTGGTCGCTGATAGAGGTTGATAAAGGTTATAGATTACTTAATGCCCCTTTGAACATCTTTATTTATATCATCAACCATCAACACTGAATAAAAATATGTCGAGCGCCTCACTCCAGAATACTAAAGCACTACATGAATATCGGTTTCACCAAATCATGTCAAATAAGTCTGTTTCCTCATCCATTCTTCCTCATCCATTCTTCTTCAAAAACAAAGCGGATACCAATCCATGAAATGAAATAGCTGAGAGACCTAATGTGTTTTATCTCGCAAGTGAGCAGAGTGTGCAAGAGGTCGACTGGCATATACAGTACATGAAATGATGTGTTGCATTGTCGAATGAGAGAAAGACAGTGCAAGCCTGTCTGGAGCTATGAGGGAGAGATTGCATGTCAAAAGATATCATGCTCCGCAGTAATAGAGAAGTGTCTGCGAGCTCGCGAAATGATTCACTGGTGAATTCATGCTCAAGTATTAATCAGATAGCGCAGGCCTGCCTGTTTGAAGAAAGAAGTAAAAAGAACTGTCTTCACATATCTCCTACCCCAGGAGTACTTAAAGTGGAAACATTTGTGGAAGAAAAGATGAATTCGACCATTTCCCCACCAATATACCGAGGGAAAAGGCATATCATTTTATGTGCAAATACCGATTCCTACACATTTTCCCATTCAAACAGAATGATGAAATCAAATGAAAGCAAATGTCTCATTGTTGTTGGCATAATAGTAGCCCGTTTAACGGCAACACAGTTATTACACAGTTGTTAGAGCACTTCGGGAAAGCAACGCGGAGACGGTGGATAGAGTGTGGAGTGGACAATGGCGCACCCCCCGTTTGCCCCGCAATTGAAACGGTCGCATTGAGAGCCCATGTAACTGGATTAAAATGGAGACTCTAAGCAGGCTTCTGAGTACTGTTGCGTGGCCTAGATACAGCTCCCCACTGCGCCAGTATAAAGAAAGTAATATTCTTTTTTTTAATATGTATATGTAGGCAGTGTGAACTATAATAATGGCTGCCATGGTATCCCTTGTGACAGGCTCCTCCTCTGCCATGGAGCTTTCTGGAACAGGTGGTACGTACCTCTGTGGGGACTAGAAAAACTTTGGGTTTTTTTTTTACAGAACAGAAAGCCCTCTTCATCATTTCATTTGTCTGTACATCCAATTCACACAATACACATCTATATATACAAACTTCAGATCAGATGGGTTTTGCAGTGAACTGAGTAAGTAATCTATACCCCAACAACGGAGTGCAGGCTGGGCAGGGAGTTTTTTTGAAATCGTTGAGTCTTTTGGTATTGATCCCCCGCAAACCCCTACAGATACATTATGGTTAGTTTGTGCTATGCAACAGAAAAAACGTACTTATAGCACCTTTAGTACCTTTAGCACTCTTACTATAGCCACCATGTAGAATCCCTCTATAGCTATATCTGCCTGAACATACTGCATCTTTACAAATGCGAATACGCACCGCAATCTTTATGTGACATTTAATGCATACACTTCAAAAGTAAAGTGGACGCGTTTGCTGCCGTCCTTCAATAGATTCACATTCAGCTATAGTAGCTTGACACATTGGACTGAACATTTCTGGATGTCACATTATTCCATCTCCCAAATGCCACCGGTGGCTCAGCCTGAAATGAGTTCATAAGGTAATCAGATTGGGACTCTTGAGTTCCCTCCTCAGAAGGATCAAAGACAGACTGGAAGTTATTTTTTTTCCCTCCACGCTCTTAAGTCAAATCAGTCCCCCCCCCCCCCCAAAAAAAAAGGAGGACACGATATGAGGAATTGTGCTGTAATCTATTAAAAGGGGGAATCAAATTAAACCGATGTGATTAAAGAACTGCCCAGCAGGTACAGATGAAATTACGGGTGTTAAGTGAGCGCGGTGTGATCTCACACCATCAAACTGAGAGACGGTCATTTGTTTAGCATTCCACGGCCGAAGTCCCTTCAGCGCCCCAGTTCTCCCCAGTTTTCTTTTATTTTTTTTATTTATTTATTTTTTTTACAGTACCCCATGCAAATCTGAGGCATTTGGAGGGATGAAATGTGTTGTTTCTGAGCATGTGGCGGTTGCATCTCACCGCAGAGACACCAGTCCTTAAATGCATGGAGAGGTTTTGTCTCCATCCCCTGTCCTTTTGTCCTTGCATGCGTTTTTTCTTTTTCTTTTGCGTCTCCATTCTGTTAATAATACATGAATGTCCTCTTTTTTTCCCCCCCCTCTTCCCCCCCTTTCCCCCCTTCCCCCTGTAGCAATTATTGAACCCACCACCACTAGTGCTGTCTCAAGCCCAGGTCAGTATATGTCACTATGCTGTACACCAGATCAGCAAAGAGGTCCGCTGCCTCGCACTAACCTGAACCTAAATCCTCTCCTCCATCCTGATTTCTTTCAATTGGCTGGCTGCGATGCCTGCTGGGTGTACAGCTTCATTGTATGTCCTTTTATTTATTTTTTTTTCCTTTCTTTCTTTGCGTTTCTTCCTCTGTTCATTTTGGGTTGGCTCCTTACAGACTGGCTCTGTTTACTTCCTGTTTTTTTTCCATGTGAACAGCCTGTGTCATCGCAACACCCCGCCCCCTTCCTCCCATCCATCCCCCCCCCCTCCCCGATCCCCCCCCCGCGCGGAGTGCACAGTAGCGTCATCAAAGTGGCTGTTCCATATGCCTCTCTGGGTCTGATGCTTTTCCTAATGCTGATGGCTTTTTTTTTCTCTCTCTCTCTCTCTCTGGCTTTCTCACCACCACCACCTCCACCCTCCTCCTCCTCCTCCTCCTCCTCCTCCTCCTCCTCAATGTGAGCTAAATGCAGTGGACATGAAAGGCAGGATGCTGTTGGTGGGAAGGCCCTTGGTTTGTTGTTTGCAACATGGAATCTCTCCCTCTCTGTATCACTCTTTCTCTCTAGCTCTCTTCCTGTTTCTCAATCTGTATGGCTCTCTCTCTCTCCTATTCTCTCCATTTCCTTCTATCCCTCCTCCTCCTTCTGGAACAACCGGTTGGTGCTTTGCCGCCCTCTTTAACCTGTTCTCCTGCTGGTGCTGTTGTCGGTGCTACACTGCTGTCAATGTCGCCCTTGTTTCCCCCCCCCCCCCACTCTATTTTCTGCCGCTTTCACATTCCAGCTCCAGAGTAATCCCTTCTGCCGGGCCGTCTTTTCTCCCTCTCTAATGGTTTTAAGCAAGTCACAGAATGTAATCTCTCATGCTGGTTACATTATTTTGCTTAATACTGTTCGCACACGCACACACACACACACACACACACACATTTAAAGCTCTCGCTTGCACGGACACACATACTCACACTGCAAAACATGCTAAAACACAGATAAACGCACATGCACCCGCACTTACACTCGTAATCACATATGGGGATTGGCATTGCATGATGAATCTACTAAGCTTTTTGTGAGTTTTCATCCCGCTCCATGGATTGGCCCCATCGTTTCCTGTTGCATTTTATGGAGACGTAGCCCTGGATTAGCATGTGTTCGCCTGCATCCACTACCTGTCTATTTGAGCCAAATATAATTATCCATGGAGATTCTGTCAGATTAGAAGTTAAAATAAGCTCGGCAGCAACGAACAGTCCTGGCAAGGCCCTGAACTCTCATTTGATGTAACGCTTGCAGAACAAATGACAATTTCATGGTCCAAAGGAACACCAGCGGTATCAATCGTGGAGATAAACTAACTCAGCGTCCCACTGTTCTTGTTTTGTTCCAAGTTCCAAATTGTATTTGAAGTTAATTTTTTTGATGGTGCCCTCGCTGAATGGCTTGGCAAAGGGAATTATTTTAGATCCCTGCAAATGTTTTTTTTTTTTTTTTTCCCCAACTGTCGTTTAATCAAGTTAAATAATTCATTATAACAGATTATTAACTGCTTTTATTTCCCCTGTGAAAGAGTGGGGAAGATATTCCCCCAAATAAGGAACCAAATTCTAGCCTTTCAAGGTACTGTAAGTGATTCAGGACACGTGAAGGGAAAAGATGGTTCATCCCCCACAGCACTAGCAGTGCATGTTTCAGCTCACTGATCAAGGGTAAATGACAAAAATATTCAAATTACTATAGAAAAAACAGTTTTAATAGGCAGTATCAATTATCATGCTTTTATTTCTAACCTTGCTACTCTAGTATCATTCAATAAGAGTCAGTTTAGATGGGCCAGAATGCTAATTGTGTAGGTTAATAAGATCCTATTTGCATGCCTGATGCCAGATTGTTTTTAACTCTGAGCTTGTATACTCACAGTTGTATACACTGTGAAATATATTTTATAAACTTGCATTTAAACAACAATTTGTCTGCTCTCCTCATGCTGTCATGGTATTAATTTGTTTGCTTGGAGACCAATATATTTTGTGGAGTCAGCCTTAATGAGCTATGGGTGTTGTCCTCTCTTTATTATAGCGGATGGTTTATTGCTATGTTTATTTTATGCCTTGTAACTTTAGTAATAATGTTGTCATTTGTGTTGGGTTTTTAGGTATATCAGTTAGGAAACTGGTGTTCATTTTTTCTCTTGGTACCGTCTGTGCTGCCACTCACAAGCACACATATGGGTGTATGCACACACACACACACACACTTTCAAACCTGCACTTTGTAAGTCAGGAAACTATATCAAATACAAAGTAATGACATTGAGTGAAGATTATATAATTTCCCCGTCATTCATAGCAACCAAGATTATTATTATTACTAGTAGTTCTAGTAGTAGTTGTTGTAGCAGTAGTACTCCTCATATAGCAGTACAATGAGTGTACTCAATATATTCAGTGCACAATATAAAGTATAACTTGTTTGTCTTTATGCATTCCTTTGAATGTGATACTGAAATGTTCACACTTGTCAGGGAGCCACACGGCCAGAAATAGAAACCATCTGTCATAGCAGCTTGACAGCGTTTTTATATCTTCTGCACCATGAAAGTTTGCGCTTGTGTGTCTTTAATACCACAGATTTGTTGAGAATAAAGGTCTTTGGCTTGTTTTATCTTTAGCATACGGACTGTATGTATTTACCTAAACATAATGCACTGCTCCAATACTCTGAAGCAGCTGGCTAGGCGCCACCCTGTCATTCCAACGAAATGTAGATCTATGATAATAGGACACGCTCCCACAGGCTTTCACTTCTGTTTATTTCCGCAAATCACTTGACAGTGGAAAAACAACGTTCTTAACACTGTAGTGAGCCACATTTCTTGTCTTTGCAAGATTGTGCAGTGTTATTGGTTTAAGGAATATTACATGCATTATACATAATGTGTGTGGATCTTTCTGATTCCCAGGAGTCATGTTAACTCCCAAATAAACAAAACCCAGGCAGCCTGCGTGAAGCTAAGGCGAGTGAAGACGATCCACATATGGCTCCACTCCTCCATTAATCCTTTCCTTAGCCCTAATTTCTGCTCTGAATAATCTTCATGGTGCATTGATTGTTGTTTTTTTTCCTTATTTCATTCTAATTACCGAGGAGGTACCTGTAATGCTGTCATGAATCTTAGCTGTCTGGCATGTGTAGCGGAAGTATTTTTCTGACCCTCCCCCCCGACCCAGTGTCAGGCTTTGGGAGGTAGGAAGGAGAGATTAATGAGGCCATGAAGGTTTATGTGTCTTGGTAATGTCTTGGAGTAGGCCATAAAACATTGATCTCCTTTGAGACGAGGAGATCCATGATGGAGCAACCTTTAAGAGTTGTGATCTTTTAATTCAGTATGTTGGCCTGCTTAAATTAGCCACACTCCTTGTGTTGGCCACCAAGAATAGAACAAAGAATCTGATGTACATAGAAGTTTTGAAACTTAAAATCTCACCGGCTCAATGAAGACCATTTTCTGATTGATTTAGGGAGGGGTGGGTCAAAGAGCTTCCTTTATTCAGGGTCCAGGGCGCAACATCAAAGTGATAATCTACCTTATTTAGTATTCTCCCAGAGTTCTCCAAAATTCCAAAGTCATTCACTCAGCTCCCCAAGGCACCGAGAGCTGCGTTAATCAAATTATTTTAGTAAGCATGTAAAGCTTCTTTAATCAAAGGATAGCTGGCTAATTTATGTCTCAAAATGGGGTAATGTCTTCTTTGGAAGATGACTTTAAACAAGGTTACGGTATACTTTCCCTATCCCAGTCCTGTGTTGCGTTATCTGATCTTGGTACAAGTTGGAACCCAAGGCACATTTTGTTGATATTACACTGCACATGAGGCCGTCTCAATAAACAAACAACTTGGCATCTTCCTCTGAAGTTCTAACTGAATATTCTCTCTTGGCCATCACTTTGTAAATATTAACAACTGTTATTGGGAAAAGCTTATAAGCACATTTAGCCTCTCTTTGAAACCACGCAATGCGTTACTTTGGTGATTGAATCTATCTTAAATTAAAGAATGTCGTATGCAGTCGACTGTTTTTCAAAATAGTGTTGCAAATTTTCTAACTTAAGCCCTAATACATAATGCATCCTTTGCTGCATTCATTAAAATTTAATACCTTTTGGACTTGAAGTTTTTCTCATGTTTTGCCTCAGTGGGAATTAATAGTGATAAAAGAGTAACAGTTTAAAGTAACACGTGAAATTAAAGTTTTTCGATGTTCACGCAATTCACACTGAGACGTTCCACTGTGAACGAAGAGCCGCTTCTCAGTTTATTTCTCAGCCTGAATATTACTTGTTATCTATTGTCTTGCAATGAAGACAAATATTGACTTTCAAATTCATTGTATTACTTTCAGAGATTGAAACTGCATCATTGCTCTGTCTATGAGGCTATTGTCAGTTTGGTGTCACATCAAACAAAAGTTCTATTTCCAGTAGTATTTGTTTCAACACAAAAGTCACAACATCAGAGATGGTTTGACGGAGTCATTGCTTCCCATATTCACTTGACTGCAAATTATTTCCCTTGCTTAGCTCAAAGCATGATCCTTCTAAAGACACGGTTACTCTTGAAACCAGCAAATTGAGCAAATTTTTAAACTGTAAATCCAACTCTTTTAGGCTTCTTAAAGGCCAGAGTGTTCATACTCTTGGGTCTTGCAGCAGTGCATACTAAATTATTTCAATATATTCCCAAACATATGGTCCAGCTACTATGCTACTGTAGGTGTCCACATCACTCGAATACTGATCATTATTGATCACTCAAATGCTAGGTCATCCTGACTGAACTCTGCCCAGGAACAAGTAATATATTAACAGAGGATCAAATACATGGGAGGTAAAAGCTAGAAGACTATCCAGGGTATCTTTGACTTTAATACCCAGTATAAAGTTTTTTCTCGCCGCAGTATGTTCTTAATTTCCATCAGGATTATTTCCGACCTTGTGCAGCAGAACACTGATACTTAAAGATTGATATTGGATTCCTCGGATGTCATTGAATGAGCCGGATAGATCCGCCCGTCCTTTGTTTCACCCCAGGCGCAGTCAATCAGACAGATCGGCATCAATCAGCGTACATCACCGATTGCGTAACGCCATGCTCATCTGCTCTGTAGCTCCCTTCAAACTAAACTTGGTTCACCTCCCTTATGTTGTCTTTCCAGGCACTTTCAGCTTAGCAGATAGGTAATCTGAAACTCTGGGACAGTCAAATAGAACCAGGTACCAGATTATAAAAGGTCTTTTTTTTTCCGCCCCTCGGCTCTATCTTTACACAGCAGAGACTCTGCCTCCTCCCTCAGCGACAGCCCTCAACCTTATAAATCAGCCATGGCAGCGCTTCTGAACCTGCTCTCGACGAAAAGTGTTTCTAAGAGGGTGTGTGTGTGTGTGTGTTTTTTTTCTCAACCTTCGCTCAGATGTAGCTTGACGTTATGGATTAAGTCTTGTTCTTCAGTGTGAAGTGAACCGTGCACCGCTTGGATTCATGAACATGGGAAGGTGGTGAAAGCTGCGTGTCTCACCCAACAAGAAGTGAACCCAGTGTTAACAATGTTACAGTGTACTGACCACGCGAAAGGCATTTGGAGCAGAACGCTGAATGCTGAAGTTGAGTGCTTCAAATGGCATTGCAGTGTAATCACCAGTGTGACAACCGACAGCTCAGTGCTTTTTCGAGTCACCACCAGCAAGCTAATGGCAGTATAAATACCCGGCACTTATGAAATATGCAATAGGATGGAATATATCCCGCTGATTAGCTTA